>NW_026935041.1:0-62531 GCF_032062105.1 Saccostrea cuccullata
TATACAAAAAATTTCAAGAAATTACGCGCATGCACGTGTGCTGCGATCTGATTGGCTGAAACTTTAAATGACTATATCTCCGTTGTTTTTTGACGAAATGCTTTGAAATTTAAAACATAATCATTCATTAGGATATCCTACAATGCGATATAGAAAAAAAATCATGAAATCACGTGCATGCACGTGTGCTGCAATCTGATTGGCTGAAACTTGAAATGGCTATAACTCCCTTGTTTTTCAACCAAACAGGATGGGATTCAGAACAAAGATAAATATAAGGGACTCCTACAAGAAGGTATAGTCATCATGCATGTGCACGCACGTGCGTGCATTTGGAACGACTGAACTTAGAAATACACTTGAATGAGTGATTTTTAATACTTTTGGACTGAATGCTTTCACATATGGTATATTACAGGGAATATGGCACTAAAAGGAAGTTGGGGAGCGTTTGGGGAACATCTGTAACGGTTCCCGTTACAATTAGCCCTAGTTTGATTTGGATTACCATGTAAACACACAATTTCCATTGAATTTTGGCCCCGTCCTACTTTTTGAAGCTTTACGTATGTGAGCACAAGAAGGTACATTTTTTTCCTTTGGCTATTCACCGTATTTTACCGAAATCTATATGTATACATATATATACTTTCCCTCAATTTTTGAACCAAATATAGCACAAATACCTGTATATAACCACCAACACGTGTCCTGTGACTTAATTCTGGCCTTACGCATGCGTCAAAATTTAATTCAAATTAGCTTTGCCTAGCGTTCACACGGAGCTAATGCGAAGTAATTTAATGCGCAGTAAATTAATTCGAATTAAACTAATTCGCATTAAATTCTCCGTGTGAACGCTAATTATAAGCGAAGCTAATTCGGAGAAAATTTACGTTTAATTCGAATTAAACTCTCCATGTGAACAGGGCATTAATTCGCATTAGTTTACTTCGCATTAGCTGTCGTGTGAACGCAATTTAATTCGCATTAATTTAATTCGCTTTAGTTTAACTCGCATTATCTGGAACATGCTTTTGCGTATTTGATTAACTGAGAGATATTAACCCCGTACAAGTGAAAAGGGCATAATGCTACATTAACATATACGTATAGGTAATGTAGGTTAAACGATTGAAAAGTTAAAATTTCTAAATGTGAAATAGACGTGTTAGACTCTGTCGAACCGTTAACCTGAAGCACACTAAGTCAATATCATGTCAAGATATGAATGGAAATAACTATTGTTAATTCAATAATTAATTCAGTATAGGCTCCGTAAGTCTCGGCACGTGACTTCCGTGACATTGCGAGATTATTTACTCCTGGGCAGTCGAAGTTATGGCGTTGTAAATAACTATGATTGTTACTTCATGTAAATACAAAAATATGTCTGCTAATAACGGGTTGCAAGTGGCACCCTTGGGAATTCCAGTAGATCGTTGGAAGCCCTGGTCTCCAAAAACTACATAAATATTGGCAATGAGAAACTCAAGCATCTTTTATTATCAACTTCAGAGTACTGTAAATCACTTTTTTTCGCGAGAACTTTATTTTCGCGTAATTAAGCGAGTCCGTCTGTTCGCGGAAATTTTATTCTCGCGTGTAATTGTATTATATTTATATACAACAGAAATCACAACTCGCGAAAATTTTGTCTCGTTAATAAATATCAAAAAGCTTAGTCGTGAAAATAAATTGTCGCGATAATATAGTGATCTACAGTATATGTTACTTTTCCTCATAACCTCCGATATGCAATTTGTACCCTTCATCTTCATCATCAAATACTAACGTTCTATATATATATACAGCGTATTTACTGTTTTATTCCTGTCCGTCATCTCAATTCTAAGTGTGTAGTGATCCTGATTTGTGAGTCGGTGTATCACGTTGTTTCCGAGCCAATGTTCTCCATATACTCCTACAAAATAACATTCGAAGATTTAAACAAAACAACTACCTTAGATATCTCTTTGGTGCGAATAGCTTGATAGGCAAAACACAAATTGCTATGCGAGATGGTATTTCTTCGCAATTTGAAATTTCTTTCATAATCTTATGTAAAAAAGAAATAATAAAGTAGGGAAATGATAGACATGATTGATATTTATTTATGTACTCCCAATTTTCTTTTGGCGTACTAGTGTGTAAAATGTGAAGGTAACAATGTTCAATATCATAAATCCAGTGAACAAAGCAAATCGTGAACAGGCAAAACATGGAAAAATCAAATTATGAACAGGCAAAGACGAGCGTAATCAAATTGTGAACAGGCACAGACGTGGAAAAAACAAATCGTGAACAGGCAAAACATGGAAAAATCAAATTGTGAACAGGCAAAGACAAGCGTAATCAAATGGTGAACAGGCACAGACGTGGAAAAATCCAATTGTGAACAGGCACAGACGTGGAAAAATCAAAATGTGATCAGGCAAAGACGTGGAAAAAACAAATCGTGAACAGGCAAAGATATGGGTAAAACAAATCGTGAACAGGCAAAGACATGTACAAAACGAATCGTGAACAGACAAAGAAACTATGGGAACTTCAGTACTTTGTTTATTTAAACAGAAGGTAATTTATATTTTTAAATTGTAATTTTCCTTTATAAATCTGTATTTTCTTTGAAACTCATTAATTGTAGCAGGTGTATAAATAGTCAGCCAATTTTGACGTTATATTTACTTTCTATGCATGTCAATTGATCGTGGCTTTTAATGTCTTATTATGATAAACCAAAAATAACGAAGAAACCTACCATCCATTTGTTCAATAAAATGTCTTTCTCTCAATCTGGCCAAAGGGCAGAGACTTGACCTTCCGGCCTGGCGTTTTTCTTGGCGGAAATCCCCGATCAGGCCCATGCATACCAACATGTAAAAATCTATCCGGCTCATTTTGGTGCGCAATCCCCTGTTTTGCCGATAAATGATATAGGCATTGGCTAAGAAGATGTTTAATTAAATTTAATTCTTAGTTTCGGAACACTTTTTAAAATTCATTCATTTGGATATTTTTCATCAAATTATATCTGTAATTCAATATAAGGTTCAAAACCGATGTGTAAGTCCGTTAGAAATATGTTTTCATTTCTTTCATATGCAAAATTGTATAAATTTTATATTATTCAACGGAGTCAATTATTGACATACATAAAATTCTCAGGAGAAAATTAATGAGGATTTTCTTCCACATTTTGTTGGATCTGACGTCAGGGTCGTATAATTCAAGTGCTTTGTCCGACAAGTCGACACCGCCCATCTTCTTGTTGTAAACAAGATTGACCTCAGGAACATCAACTTCTACCCCCCTCGCATTTTGTGTGGAAATAATGTTGTGAAGTTCAAGTATATGTACGAACAATATATCATTATATGAGAGCACAAGTGTATTAAGAAAAAGAATATAGAACAAAAAATCTTATAAAGGCCTAGTGTTAAATTATGATATTTTGATTAACTAGACTTTTTTCATTCCATTATGACATTGAATTTAAAGTCAAATAATTTATAATTCTTATTTTGGATTCCAGGAAAATGTATTACTTGGGGTTTGCAAGCGTAGACATAAATGTCACTGTTTTCCGATCTCCATAACACAGTGTCATTATGGGGCCACTCTGTTTAACCACCGACTCCCCTCTTTGTAATTTTAGTCCTCGCAGTGAACGCGGCATCCCCTTTCTGCATACTCTAACAGTGCCAGTCATGTAGGTATCGGATGCAAAGAGTGCATCACAAAGGGCCGGGCTTGAAAAATAGTTGTCGCACACAACCTGATGATGTCGATACAAATACGGTTGAATTAATTGCATGATGACATCATACCCTACACCATGAACACTGCGGGGGTTATCCTGTTGTCTGCCTGTTTATCAAATTAACCAAAAATATGTATTTTTAAGTCTCGATCTATGAATGGCCAATTTAAAAGTAAACTAGTAAAAATTAAAATATTTATTCATATGATAACGAATTGTATAAAAAGGAGTAATTGCGGAACCAATATTTCTGGATGGTATTTTTTTTAATTGAAGTTCATCAATTAAATTTTTGAAATAAAAAAGGAAATGATCTTTGGAAAAGATCAAATTTAATTCAACTTCTCTACGCATTAACTCAATTGAGTAAGAAATAAAGGCATCAATTGAATTAATTCGTGTCATAATTCGGAAGATGTTATTTGGCGAGTATAATCTAATTGAATTGGTATCTATATAAAGTTAATTTTTTTTAAGATAACAGTAGATAATTAAAGATATCTCCAATTTTTGAAAGTATATAATATTTTTACCTCATACATATCAATTATAATGTTCTTAATTTTAATTGATAAGACAGATAAGGACGTGCATATAATTGAACAGCCGCGTTGTATCCGGTGTCCGACTCCGCTAATACAAACAGTTTCGCTCCCCACTGGTGTGACTTTTTTGCAGGCACATACTGCACTATGTCATTGCGACCCTTTAAGGAATTAAAATATGGTTTACACAAAAAAATAAGACTTATACATATAATATAGAATATAAAACGAGAATTTACCCTACACTTTTTTTTATAAACTATATATTGCAGGAGTACATGTATATAGTGCTGTAAAGATATGAGCATTATTTTATGACTGGGAAAATTTATGTAGACCTCAAGTTAATATTTTTCGTATTCAATTGAAATGTTTATCTCTTAAAATTCGAAAGAAAATTAATTTTAAAAAGTACTTAAAAGAAAAATACCAGTCGTAGCTTTAATTTGATAACAGAGTATTTTAACGTACCGGTACATGCTAGAGAATTCGAATCAGTTATTTCCTAAATAAAGTTAATAAATAAATGCATCTTTACTTTCTGTTTGATGTAGATTTTTTTAAAATATATATATATTCTATATATTTATATTTTATTCTTCAGTCGGATATTTATAGTATATTCAGGTAATAAGAGTGTTTTCATGCGAAATGAATACTTAGGTACCTTAAATCCGACCATGCTTTCATCTATAGTCAGATCTCTTGCCAAGTCGTATGCCTTTGGAAATGTACTATTGATAAGGTCCAGTACTGGTCGAAACTTGGCGCTGGGTCATACCCAGGGGTCCCGCGAGGAACATATGTTGCATTATCATTGCAATGGAGAAATTTGGAAATAATTTGAAACCTGTCTCTGGTCATAACCTCTGGATACAATGGTGACCTAAAAAGCCAGGGCGATTCCTGCCAGTAAGACTCAATGCTGGGTTTTTTAAGTATCCCCATCGACAAGTACAACCCCAAATAAGCTGCCATTTCACTATTATTAGTATCTGACCATTTATGGTTCCTTGAATAAGGTTTGGGATCACGCTGCGAAGAAATAACCTGTCCTGCATAGCGATTTGTTTCCTCGACCAGAATGTCTATAAGACTTCTTCCATCATCAGGTACACAAAGTTTGTTGAAATATTCAACAGGTGGAGCTTCAACGTCAGGTGGATTAACAGGGCCCATATGTCTTGTAAAAGGCCTGATAGCATGAGGATATTCAAAATCATTCACATACCCTACATTTGTCCATATTCTGTTCGAAGGCTGAGGAACATCATCTTCACTGTCAGATTCGGACTCAAACTCAAAATCAGAGTCATTTTCGGAAGCAGAATCCATTTTTCCAATGTTGGAAAAATTACGTAACAATTAAACAATGACGTAATTTTTGCAAAATTTACGGGAAACTGTGTTAGTGAACTAAAAGGTTATTTTCTTTTTTGATTTATTCAAAAGGGGAGAGGATAAATTTTTCCATCTAATAATCTACTGTATTTGCAAATTAAAGATTTAAAACTTGCAAATAGAATAATTATAATTTTTTTTCATGATCATTATATTCAGCGCCCTTTTTTCGGATATGGGTTAAATTAAATTGTTAGAAAAAAAATCATGCATAAATAAATGTTAATACTGTATACAGGGTTATTTTCGCCCTATGTTATTTTCGCCCTTTTGAACTTATGAACAATTTTGCCCCGACAAAACCGAGCGACACTACGTCACGTGTCATACTTTCGTTTTCTGCAGAAGCCAAGGAGTTGTCGATTTTGAATGATTACGCGATAAATTGACCAAGACTGTATTGTTAAACTAGACATACGAGCCAGTGTATATCCCTTAATTAATGATTTTTCTTGAAGGTCTTACTTGCAGTTTCAATCTTTCTTTGTTTACATTTACAGTCTTAGTCAATTAATCGCGTTAACATCCGAAATCGACAACTCCTTTGCTTCTGCAGAAAAATGTAAACAAAGAAAGATTAAAACGGCAAGTAAGACCTTCAAGAAAAATCATTAATTAAGGGACATAAACTGGCTCGTATGTCTAGTTTAACAATTTAAGCGAGAAAATAGCTGATGAAGCGAGGTGGTATCCAAAATGGCGTCCTCCCTTGAGTTTTTTTCTCCTAGGTACCAATTTTTAAAACAATTATTTTCTCTACACAAGCCCCTGTGATGCATGGATAGAAAAGCGGTTTTTGCTTTAGACTATGCCCAACACGTGTCCATATTTTCTCTGCACTTCAGTTTGTCAATCAGGATTGGATGAAACATTACCCCATTATCTCTAATTTTTTAATGTTTATGATTACTCTGCGTTTTTGTTAAACAGTTAGACACTCTTTTTTAATATTATATTAAGACAGATTATTTTATTAACATATTAAATAATCTCATTTAATTGACGAAAAAAGTCTAGTGCGATTTGATTGTATGCTTATACTAAGTACAAGTTAATTGGTTGCAACATTCCTTGGTACGACCTATCTAATATCACACAATTTCCGTTTCCGCTGTTTGGAAAAATCACAGTAACCTGCACAACAAAATTTTTTGTAAATTTGAGAAGTATCGGCTGCCATCCGAGGTACTACGGAAAATATGCCACCTGTACGAACTCGCACGGATACGAGAGGGAGAAAGGAGTACACTCGGAGCTTCATAACGCCTTCCAGGGGCAGGGGAAGGAAACGAAGGAGGGAGGGCGAAAGGACAGGACCACATGGCGATCACACGCAACATGGCGTCGACCAAATTCCCACACCAGCGGGGGCCATCGTCAATGTGGCCAGTCAAAGCCAGCCTCATGGAGACGAATTGGTCGGGATAACTAACAAGAGGCCCATGGGCCTTATAGGTCACCTGAGCATTATGCAACAACTTTCCAGTCATGTTTTAAGCCAGATGCTATGGCATTCACAATTTTGAAAGAGGCATCATTGATCATCATAACTATACACTTAGCAGTTGCTTAGTTTGGTTACTTAATACCCATTGACAAGGCAGAGGAACAAAAAATACATTTCAACTAATCAGTAATATACAGCAATAATCAGTAGTGCCCCTACTACACATGAACCCCTGACCCTTAGGCCTAGATCCACACATTGCACAATTTTTGAAAAGGCATCCTTGCTTTTCAAAAATATTTGATTATAATTTAATTAATACCTAGGAGCAGATTTCAAACAATTCATTCATTTTCAGTCTATAAGTATAGCCCCCCCCCCCTCTCTATGGTACCCCTGACCCTGGGGCCTTGAAATTCACAATTCTGGAAGATAACGGTCCTTGTTCGTAACTATATAGGTAATTCAACTGCTTAAAACCCAGGAGCAGAGAAGAAAATTTTCAAAGATTTTATGTATTTCACTATAATCAATAGAGCCCCCCCTAACACCAGAACCCTGACCCTAGGGCTCTAAAATTCACAACTGTGGTAGAGGCACTCTTGCTCATTATAACTATGCATTTAGTTTGTTTATTTAATACCTAGGAGCAGAGAAGAAGATATTAAAAGAATTCATGAATTTTCACTATATAATCAATAGAGCCCCCCCCCCCCCAACACAAGAACCCCTGACCCTGGGGCCATAAAATTCACAATTTTGGTAGAGGCACTCTTGCTCATCAAAACTATGCACTTAGTTTATTTAATACCCAGGAGCAGAGAAGACGATTTTCAAATAATTCATGTATTTTCACTATATAATCAATAGAGCCCCCCCCCCAACACCAGAACCCCTGACTTTGAGGTCCTAAAATTCAAAATTTTGGTAAAGAACTCTTACTCATCATAACCATGCACTTAGTTAATCTATTTAATAACCAGGAGCAGAGAAGAAGATTTTTAAAGAATTCATGTATTTTCACTATATAATCAATAGAGCCCCCCCCCCCTTATACAAGAACCTATGACCCTGGGGCTTTAAAATTCACAATTTCAGTAGAGGCACTCTTGCTCATCATAACTATGTACTTAGTTAGTTTATTTAATACCTAGGAGCAGAGAAGAAGACTTTCAGAGAATTCATGTATTTTCACTATATAATCAATAGAGCCCCCCCCCTAACACAAGAACCCCTGACCCTGGGGCTTTAAAATTCACAATTTTAGTAAAGGCACTCTTGCTCATTATAACTTTGCACTTAGTTTATTAATACCTATGAGCAGAGCAGAAGACTTTCAAAGAATTCATGTATTTTCACTATATAATCAATAGAGCCCCCCCAACACCAGAACCCCTGACCCTGGGGCCATAAAATTCACAATTTTGGTAGAGGCACTCTTGCTCATCATAACTATGTAAGTAGTTTGTTTCTTTAATAACCAGGAGCAGAGAAGAAGATTTTCAAAATAATGCATTTTCACTACATACTTATTTAGCCCCACCCTAGCACTAGAACCCCTGACCCCAGGGCCATGAATTTCAAAATTTTGGTAGAGGACTCATTGCTGATTACAATCTGCAAACAGTTTGACTGCTTGATGTCCAGGAGTAAAGGAGAAGATTTTTAAAGATTGCATAAATTTTAGTGGTTTTGGCCCCACCCCTCAGGCCCCAGGGGGGCAGGGATCATGAAATTCACAATTTTTGTTCCCCTTCACCCATAGATGCTTTGTGCCAAATTTGGTTGAAATTGGTTCAGTGGTTGCAGAGAAGAAGCTGAAAATGTTCAAATGTTAACGCACGACGAACGACGGACGACAAACGACGACGGACGAAAACAGATAGCAATAGGTCACCTGAGTTTACTCAGGTGACCTAAAAATCAGGAAATTGGTGAGTCTGAGATTCTAATGCCACCCACTGAAAATTTTGTTGGACCGAATTTTAGTATTCAAGAATATCAACCAATTTTGAACACTTGCGCCTTTGACCCGATCAATGCACATGTCCCTCTAAAGCTCAAAACAAAAATTTGGGAGGGACAATTCATAAATTTGTCCCTCCTCTTAAAATCCGCTAGGGAACTGGTCGACCACGAAAATACACAAGGTCAGATTCAAATACGCAACGGCACCATGTGCCTTGTCAAGCAAAAATCAAACACTTTCCTATCTATTGAAGAATGGACATCTGCATTCATTATATTTACAAGTATTATGCTGGAAAAGTATAGAACAAGGTCCCAGGAACTATTAAAATACATGCGGGATGTAAGAATTGCAGAATCCCGATCTACAGGTTGGTTCAAGTATGATGAACAGTTTCGCCTACTCAAAGTGTCTAACCCCCAGTCTTCCTGGGGCCAAATAAACAGCGAATTGTGGCTATTGTATATCACGAACAACAGTCTAACTCAGGCTCAAGATAGGGTTAACTCTCAAAGCAAAGTCAATCACACAAATAACATAACTTCAGCCCAACAAAACCGTTCATCATCTAGTGCTAATGCTACCCAATATTGTCATTACTATAATGCTGGTAAATCATGCAGGTTTTACCCAAATTGTAGGTTCAACCATGCATGCAACTTGTGTGATGGGAGACATGCAGCATCCATTTGCGAGAGCACTAAACAATTCTAGCCTTGTATCATCAATTTGTACACTGGGGAAAACTCCTATTAATGTTAACATATTGTCTCACTACACTACCTACATTAATTTATTATAAAGAAAAAACAGTTATGTTAAATGGTGTCAATCTGGGTTTCAAATTGCAGTACCAGGGCCCCAGAGATTATAGGGAGGCAAACAATCTAAAAAGTATTCACCAACAAATATTGCACAAGAAAAGATAAACAAAGAAGTCTCCTAACAACGGGTTGGGGGTCCCCTTTGATCATCGCTTATATTGGCATGGTGCACCATTAAAAAGTGGCCACAAGATTGATAAAAACACAGGAAAATAAACAAAAGGGTCAACAAGTTCATTACTGAATGGGGGGGGGGTTATATTACATGATATCATATCGGTCAACAACATAGGTCTATTTTGGGACACACCTCTCTGATGAGGGCAATCAAGTGATGTTAAATAACCTTATGTCGGGTGTGCTTATAATAAAATAATTAATGAATAAAACATGGGTGGTTTTGGTGCATAGGGTATGGAGGAACATCATATCGATGTCTGTGGCGGGTCTTGGGGGATATAAGTGGGAAGTTTTCAAATTATCTGGCCTTAGGGTTTCCCCCCATGTCATCTAAGACAGAGGGCGGTTTGTAAAAAGCAAATTTTTACATATGTACGTATGTGTTTTGGAAAAGTGTGTCAAAGATTGGGGTCACTCAAGTTAGACAGTCTTGGTGCCCACTCCACCTCTTCACACAGGAGGGGAGGCTTAGTCCTGGAGTACATGGTAAAGTACTAACAACCAGGTGCAATCACTGGGAAACGGGGTAAACGGATATTTTGAAAACTCTTCCAATCCCAGATGGGTGGTATTTTCATAGTTTGGGATTTTTGGTACTGGCGCTCAACGCCAGGCCACCAGTTTGCCCGTTATACCTTCTAGGTTGGTATACTGGATATCCCCTCGGACCCTGGGTTAACACAATGTGGCCATTTACTTCCATTGTCCCCTTTTTCTTGTCAAATTGTAAATTGATATAGTATGATATTTTGTCTAATTGATTCAATAAATTTGGAAAAAGAAACATGTGTTTGTGACTGTCTCATCAGAACAGTTAAGAGAGTAGAGGAAGTACAAACTTATATGAAATACAAGAGTCTGAGGTTACAAAGGCGTTTATTTTGAATGTTCAATTAAGACAGATTATTTTATTAACATATTAAATAATCTCATTTAATTGACGAAAAAAGTCTAGTGCGATTTGATTGTATGCTTATACTAAGTACAAGTTAATTGGTTGCAACATTCCTTGGTACGACCTATCTAATATCACACAATTTCCGTTTCCGCTGTTTGGAAAAATCACAGTAACCTGCACAACAAAATTTTTTCCCCTCCCACCCTTCCCAATAATAATATATATATATATATATAAATATATATATATGTAATCGATATAATTTTAAAAAAATGTCCTTAAATTCAATAATCTGCCGTAAGAATTTTATCTTTCAGACCCAACAGACTTTCACCTTCAATAGGAGCAGTCCAAAAAAGCCATGTGTGATTCAATGGATCGTGGGTGCCTTTTCCAAGCAGATGAATTATGGAGACATAGACATGACTTTTGCTGTGAACTGTATACTTTAGAACGTTTTTATTCAAGTTATCACCTTAATCTCTTCTTTTGTCGCATTGTGTTAGGGGGGTCGGGTCTGGGGGGGATATAAGTGGGAAGTTTTCAAATTATCTGGCCTTAGGGTTTCCCCCCATCTGTCATCTAAGACAGAGGGCGGTTTGTAAAAAGCAAATTTTTACATATGTACGTATGTGTTTTGGAAAAGTGTGTCAAAGATTGGGGTCACTCAAGTTAGACAGTCTTGGTGCCCACTCCACCTCTTCACACAGGAGGGGAGGCTTAGTCCTGGAGTACATGGTAAAGTACTAACAACCAGGTGCAATCACTGGGAAACGGGGTAAACGGATATTTTGAAAACTCTTCCAATCCCAAATGGGTGGTATTTTCATAGTTTGGGATTTTTGGTACTGGCGCTCAACGCCAGGCCACCAGTTTGCCCGTTATACCTTTTAGGTTGGTATACTGGATATCCCCTCGGACCCTGGGTTAACACAATGTGGCCATTTACTTCCATTGTCCCCTTTTTTCTTGTCAAATTGTAAATTGATATAGTATGATATTTTGTCTAATTGATTCAATAAATTTGGAAAAAGAAACATGTGTTTGTGACTGTCTCATCAGAACAGTTAAGAGAGTAGAGGAAGTACAAACTTATATGAAATACAAGAGTCTGAGGTTACAAAGGCGTTTATTTTGAATGTTCAATTAAATGAATGTTAAATATTTTTTATTTGAATTGTTCTAACTCCGCAGAAACGCACAGCGACTTAAAACCTTCTTATCAAATAACCGACCGCCTCCTGGCGGCCGGTAATAAAAAAAAAATATATTCTATTCTTCCAAAAAGTATCAATTTCGTAGAGTTTTTTTTTTTTTGACTTTTAAATTTTAAATAAAACGGGGGCCAAAAAAGGGCAACCATATATAGTTCTTTGGTTGTCAAGGTCAAGCTTTTATTCAATACTAAAGGTGCATAGACCCAGATTTGAAGTTAAAACTGACACCAATTCTTGAAAACGCAACATTTTCATCTATGTACAGTGGCGTGCCAAAAGTGAAGATAATTTTATTTTTTCTCTATATATTTCATTGAAAACAACATTTTATAAAATCATAGGTAAATGGTCAATTTTTGTCCTATTTAATTATTCATTTCAGTACTTAAACCAGAAAATGTGTAGTTATCTTTCTTTAAAAGATCATTACACGTTTAATATGTAGTAAAATATAGTTCATCAGTAAACATCAGTTCTAAAATTCAAGATCAATGTTGACTATATAATTCATTGTGAGTATATGACTTAAAAATTCATGTCACACTTAACTTACAATATTTTTAAATTATCAATGCTTATCAGATAAAAACTATTGTTTTTTTTAACTACAACAATTTCTTAGATTATCAAGAAATTTTCGATAAAATCTGTCAAGAAATGTTGTCATACCAGCGATTTTACAAAATATTGTTTTCAATGAAATATATAAAGAAAAAATAAAATTATCTTCACTTTTGGCACACAACTATGTAGCCGTATTCCGCCTTATTTCTTTCAGATGCCTTGTATTATTGTAACGATATTTTTGTCCCCCGCTTGAAAAGTGGGGGATATTAATTTGGGTTTGTCCGTCCGTCCGTCTGTCCGTCCGTCCGTGTTTACGAGAGTGCATTTATTGGGTATTTTTCATGCCAAGATTGTACTTATTGGGTACTTTTTGCTTATTGGGTATACCCAATAAGAAGTTTCGCTGAATATGCTTAGAACACCCTAATTGGCTATTTGCAGGTTAGTACCCAACAAAACTTGGACACGACGATTTGTCCAAAAAAGTGTCCAAAAAAGTTGCTTTCACGGACGCATCGTGTTTTGTTGTTTCAGTTTTACATTCGGAACTCTAAATTCTCGAGAGTTCCGAAAATCAACTTCCGTTGATCCTGATCATAACAACGTTTGTTTTCATGGAAAAAAATATGGCGACTAAGAAACACTTAATGTCAACAAGATTTTCTGATTGACAAGAGAAAAGGTAAGTTTATTCGATTAATATTTATCCATTGCTGGGTTCTTGTTTAAGGAAAAAAGATTTTAATGTAATTTTGAAAACAATTGTGCACAAAATTAAAATAGATATATCGGAACAATTAATCCTAAGTTGCACTTGTTTGTATTTTGAATTTTCTCTGTCTTGTTAACTCTCTTGAGGGCGAGAAGTATTTAGTAAATGATCGTATATTGTTAGATAATCTTTGATAAATCGAAAGTGTTTATTATTTAATTTTATATCATAACCAACTAAGTATGTTCTGACAATGTATATTGGAAAGGGAAATGAAAATTCTAACAATCGTGTGTTCATAAATCAGCTGTAAATTATCGGTTCATATAGACAGTATTACAATCGCAAAGTGAGCTGAGATGATGATAAATGTGATAATTGACAACAACTAAATAATTGTATGTAAGTTTATCTCATCTGATATGTAACTTAAGAGATTCATTGTATTACTGATAAACTTTCAGTGCTTCTTTTTGTCTTTGATTTTGACTGAGTGTCTGCTTTATTTTGATTTTTTTTTAAAATTATTGCTTTTGTCATTTGTTTTAATTAATTTAAAACAATACTGAAATTGATATAGGGCTACTATAACTATTTCACATGATGGGTGTGTAATTAGGATCGCGCTACACCCGGGGCTTCCATTTTTGAGGATGGGGCTAGTGGTTTTCTGCACTGAGGAATCCCCTTGGGCTATTAGGAATTTTAAAATACACATGTAATACATGAAAAGCACCACCGGTATTTTCACTCTTTTTTGCTATTAAATTCACTAATATGGAAATATTCCAGACAGCATGCTCATATTATCCATAAATCTCCACAACTGCATCCATTTTGCAGTACTACAAGACAAGGACTAGGTAGTCATGGTAGTAGGTACAAGACTGATTTACTTAAAAACGATCTTTTATTTCCTAATTTGAATTCCCCCTTTCCTTTGTTTAATATAGCAATATTTGCTTGTACATATATGCCTCACAGATATCTCATTATTAAATTATATACATTCACTCAATCAGCTCAATAAATGTCATGCAATTATGTAGCGTTTTTTTAACTGATCAAAAATATATTTTTGAAAAATACAAATTTAAGTAAAGAAATATAGTTAATACATTTAAATTAAAGCATTTCATACATTTCAGAGCACGGAGAACACCTCGTTTTATCTAATAATACGATTTTATCTTCCCTGTAATGTGTTATTTAAATCTTTTGTATTTTCTTACAAGTCTGAGAAAATTCCGAGAATCCAAGTTAAATTTTGATATTTTTATAACGCAATTGACTTAGATTTTGTAATTTACGGAAAATTTCTATCTTTATCATGTTTATATAAAGTAATGATACAAATAATAAGTTCTTATAATTTTAGTCTAATAATTTTCATTGTACATATGCCATATATGGCTTTAAATGATTCAAGATGAAAACAAAATGATTTTTGCTTCGTTTTAATTAGATGAACTAGTGAATGACCAGAAAAGGAATATTTAAAATCTTTTTTTCATTTTTTCAATCATTAATTTATATATGATTAAATTTTACTAGCGAAAATTAAATTAAACTTTAATTTTAAAAAGGATCATCTGTAGTTAATACCCTGACTTTTTTCACGATGTTTTTTTTTTTCAATGTTACTTTTTAATTTTTGCCTCTATATTTGGGCTTGTCACTTTTTACTCGGGGATAGTAACTTTATTGCCATCAAATTGTGGATTAGTACTAGGGCTGAAACGATACGCCCCCTCCACGATACGATACGTATTGCAATACTTGTGTCACAATTCAATTTTTTCAATACGATACAATTTAAGAACGAAGCTATTCATAAGGTTAAAGAAAACGTATTCAGATTTCAAAAAAAGAGTAAAAGGTGGTGATACAATAGAAATATACTACCAGGGGGCAATTTGAAAATTCAAGTACTAGCCCACGGGCTAGTGGCAGCAATAAAGTTACTAGCCCCAAGTAAAAAGTCACTAGCCCAAATATAGGGACAAAAATTAAAATAAAACCAATGTTGAAAAAAAAATTAATCATTGAAAAAGTCAGGGTACTAAGGTCATTCTTTTGAAAATTAAAATTTTATTCTCACTATTAAAATTAAATCATATAAAATTAATGATTATGACAGAAAATTAAAATGAATTTTAAAAAATTATCTGAAGTGAAGATCTTTCCTTTTCTGATTATTTTGCACTAGCTCATTTAGAATGAAAATAAATTCATTTTGTTTTCATATTAAATCCTTAAATACACTAGAAATATATTTCATGTGAATCACACTGATCTTTCAGTTGATTGAGTGATCGTAAATAATTTAATGAGACATCTGCATGTATTTACAATAAACGAAGGAATGGAGGAAATTCGGATTAGGAAGAAAACGATCGTTTTTGGAAGTAAATAAGTCAGATAGTACTGCAAAATGGAGAAAATTATGGAGATTTATTGACAGTAGGAGCATGCTGCCTGGAAAATATTCACTGATTGGGAATTTGATAGCAAAAGATGAGTAAAATACCGGTTGTACTTTTCATGTATTACATGCGTAGTTATAACTTTTACTAGCCCGAATTTACTAATTTGTTAATTGCACATCTCTGATACTTGTGGTTCTGTTGATTAAAAACACTTTATTCGTATAAATAATAGCAGAGGCAGCCTACTCTGAAACTTTACCGTCCCAATTTTCTCCCTCGTGTGTGTCAAACTGATAAAATAAGGTCGAACCCGATCTATTTCAAAGAGTTAACCAAACCCGATTATAAAAAAACGTATCGAACCGAAAATCGAGAGGGTGAATCGAACATTGAACCGAGCACTTATATCGAACAATATCGATATTTCGGTGAATCGTTTCAGCCCTAATTAGTACTTGATTTCCTTTATTGCACAGCGATGACTATGATTTAATAGCACAAAAACTAATGGGTTTACGTATGTGAATTTATATGATTAATGCTTACTTGTGATTTTAGGATAACTGGAGATAATGATTCCTTTTTTCCATTGATATTACATAAATATTTTCCTAAGTATTATGTTACAATAAATTGGTTTAGATTTTTTTAGGTCACCTGAGTAAACTCAGGTGACCTATTGCTATCTGTTTTCGTCGGTCGTCGTGCGTCTGTGCGTCGTGCGTCGTCCGTTAACATTTGAACATTTTCAGCTTCTTCTCTGCAACCACTGAACCAATTTCAACCAAATTTGGCACAAAGCATCTATGGGTGAAGGGAAACAAAAATTGTGAATTTCAGGGTCCCTGCCCCCCTGGGGCCTGAGGGGTGGGGCAAAAACCACTAAAATTATTGCAATCTTTAAAAATCTTCTTCTTTACTCCTGGACATCAAGCAGTCAAACTGTTTGCATGATTGTAATCAGCATTGAGTCCTCTACCAAAATTGTGAAATTCATGGCCCCGGGGTCAGGGGTTCTAGTGCTAGGGCGGGGCTAAATAAGTATATAGTGAAAATGCATTATTTCTTTGAAAATCTTCTTCTCTGCTCCTGGGTATTAAATAAACTAACTAAGTGCATAGTTATGATGAGCAAGAGTGCCTCTACCAAAATTGTGAATTTTGTGGCCCCTGGGTCAGTAGTTTTGGTGTAAGGGCGGGGCTCTATTGATTATAAGTAAAAATGCATAAATTTTTTGAAAATCTTCTTCTCTGCTCCTGGGTATTAAATAAACTAACTAAGTGCATTGTTATGATGTGCAAGAGTTCCTCTACCAAAATTGTGAATTTTATGGCCCTAGGGTCAGGGGTTCTGGTGTTAAGGTGGGGCTCTATTGATTATATAGCGAAAATACATGAATTTTATGAAAATCGTCTTCTCTGCTCCTGGGTATTAATTAAACTAACTAAGTGCATAGTTATGATGAGCAAGAGTGCCTCTACCAAAATTGTGAATTTTGTGGCCCCAGGGTCAGGGGTTCTGGTGTTAGGGCGGGACTCTATTGATTATATAGCGGAAATTCATGAATTCTTTGAAAATCTTCTTCTCTGCGCCTGGGTATTAAATAAACTAACTAAGTGCATAGTTATGATGAGCAAGAGTACCTCTACCAAAATTGTGAATTTTGTGGCCTCAGCGTCAGGGTTGGGGTGTTAGGGCGGGGCTCTATTGATTATATAATAAAAATACATAAATTCTTTGAAAAAATTTCTTTTCTGCTCCTAGGAATTAAATAAACTAAGTGCATAGTTATGATGAGCAAGAATACCTCTTCCAAAATTTTGATTTTATGGCCCCAGGGTCAGGGGTTCTATTGATAGGGTGGGGCTCTAATGATTATATATTGAAAATACATTAAATCTTTGAAAATTTTCTTCTCTGCTCTTGGGTATTAAGCAGATGAACTACCTATGTAGTTATAATGAGCAGGGACCCTAATCTTCCAGAATTGTGAATTTCAAGGCCCCAGGGTCAGGGGTACCAGGGGGGGGGGTGTTCTTATATACTGAAACTGGATGAATTGTTTGAGATCTGCTCCTTGGTATTAATCAAATATTTTTGAAAAGCAAGGGTGCCTTTTCAAAAAATTGTGCAATGTGTGGATCTAGGCCTAAGGGTCAGGGGTTCATGAGTGATAGGGGCGTATTATTGCTGAATATTACTGATTACTTGAAATGCATTTTTTGTTCCCCAACCCAGCTTATGGGTATTAAGTAAACAAACTAAGCGACTGGTAAGTGTATTGTTATGATGATCAATGGTGCCTCTTTCAAAATTGTGAACGCCATAGCATCTGGCTGAAAACATGAATCAAATTAAATCACTGGAAAGTTGTTGCATAATGCTCAGGTGACCTATAAGGCCCATGGGCCTCTTGTTTATAAAATTAATCAGTAATTAAAATGGAAATTAAAACCATAATTATGTTCATTGAGGATTTTCAATATGTAACAGGTCAAACAGGAACTTCAGTTGTGAACATTGCAGAGAACACACCCATCAGAAGATGACCCTCAGAAATAGGACAATTGTAAGTAATCAGTAAAATGAACAGGAATACTTCATGCCAGCCATAAGATTTTTAGAGACATTTTCGCTTCTTAAATTAGAAGAGATAGAATGAAAAACTTGTACATACTACAAAACTACTAGGCAACCAACCTTTAACTGCAGGAAAGCTTTTGGTATGTGCAATACAGCTACATAAAACCTCTTTAGTATTCATGTTAAGTTTGAGAAAGTACCTTAGTATTTTTTCTAGTGTTTGCCAACATTTTCATGCACACTAGCTGTTTGCTTGTTTGTACTATTATTTTATTTTAAATTCTTCAGATGCCCTTTACCTTTGCCAGTTTAGAATCATTTGTTTTCAGGGCATCTGAGGGTTGGTTCCAGAACTTGATTAATTGTAAATTAAATACTGGGGTACTATACGGTCATAGGTTATGTTAATACATGTATAACATTTTGTTCTGATAGAGGTGGCATACAGGAAAAGAAACAATACTAGACATCACTTCAAAGGAATAAAATAGCTTCATCTTGTAGGTGTATTTTGTTTAAGGATCACTACTTCATGTCTGATGTGCTGAAAGTTATTCATAATCTGTTTGACTGTAATTTTTCATATTTTCAACTTCTATCCAGCTTAGTCAATTTTAATTAAATTTTGTGCAAAGCATACCCCAGGAAGGGGGGATGGAGTGTCAAGTGTGTCTCTTTCCCTGTCAATATAATTTCAAAGCAGTTAGTAAGGTTTGGGTCAATTTTAAATCCACTTTAGCAGAAGCATTGGGCTAAAAACAATACTAATGTGAAAGCTTTATCATTAAGTGTAGAGATGTTTTTGAAGATTATGTACCCCTAATGTACTGATAGTGTTACATTAGAAGTCTAAAATTTGCAAGGAATAGGTGTAAAATCTTTTTAAAATCTCCTTCTTAACAATCAGAAACTAACATACTGTCTAATTAATATGCAACATCGTTTTGTGTGTTGAATGATGATTCCATTTTGATAAAATTATGGCGGATGGGGGGTAGGATGAAGATGCAGTTAGACATAGAAGAAAAAAAAGAGTTGATAGAATTTAGTTTTTCTTCCATTTTATTTATCAATACATATTTCTGAATAAGAAATATATACTTCTACTTCTTGGTTGGGTTTGATCAACATAAAGGGTGATCTTGCTCTAGTCAAGAAAAACATGTTTTATACGGCAAAGAAATGCCTTTATCTAATTGCAGAATGAATAAAATGGACAGAGGCAGAACTGAAGGAGATGCATGAAATGAGGAATATTTCAAAGATTGCCTGAGCATAACCACTGCTACTGGATAAACATATGGCAATATAAAAGAGCAGGGTCAATGGAGGTATCATACAGTATAGGCCATGGGAGACCCTGAAGAAGAAAGTATTGAACAGAAACAAAAATAAAACCATTTTGACATTTATTGAAATATAGGATCAAAGTCTTACATGTAAAATTTGGGCATGTAATGACTTTTCTCTAGCTCTAAGACTTATAACAGTGATGATTTGATTTAATATCTTTATCCCAATTTGTCAAAATGATTTGGACATAGTGCATCAATTATTTTAAAGTTTTGATACAACGAATTCATTCATTGTACTTGTAACTGAGTTTTCTGGTGCGACACTGTTTTATCGGCTTCAAAACTAAGTTTGTGATTTCCAAACCAGACTAATGAGATCATGAAATATCTTTTAACATCGGTGACTATTTAATCCATTCTTTTACATCTCAGAAGTATTTTTATTATTGCATCGAAAATATGCATTGTACATGTATCTGTAATAAACAGGATTATAGAAATTTTCCATATAATTCAACACAATCTTAGCAACTGAAGGCAAATATTTTATCAAGGGTGTGATCTATTTATCAATATGGTTTTCAGCATCTTGCTCTACCTGTAATGACTTGCTCCAAGTTCCAATATTTAAATTTAAATTTTGCAAACATGGTTATAAAATTCTTTAAAAGCCAAATAGTTTAGGCACAAAATGCTTATATATTTCCTATCATTTGTAAAGTGTACACTGAATGAGATGCGGAAAGTTAGAATTAAAGTATTAAATATGTTTTTGACTTATGTATGCTTATGCAGATAAATTTGAATTCAACTAGGGAAGGTAAATGTCATACTTATTGGGTTTGCAATCTAATGCAAGAGTATAAATATTCAAGACAAATTTGACAATTTTAGTGAAGGGCATAAGGTAACCCAAGAAGAATTGGACAGGTAAACATCACCTGTTGGGTTTTACTCTAATGTTGGGATGTAATATCCAAGAAGAGTTGAACCAATGTCCAATACCTATTGGGTTTTCTTTCTTATGAAAAAAAATTTGAGTAACCCAAGAAGAATGTCCAATACCTTTTAGTTTATATACTATTGAAGGGATGAAGATATCCAAGAGAAATTGGACAGGTGTCCATTACATGTTGGGTAGTATTCTGAGGAGGGGATTCTCAAGAAACCCAAGAATTAGACAAGTGTCCATTGCCTGTTGGGTGGGATGTAGATATCCAAGAGGAGTTGGACGGATGTCCATTACCTGTTGGATGGTATTCTGATGAAACAATTCAAGAAACCCAAGAAGAATTGGACAAGTGTCCATTGCCTGTTGGGCGGGATGTAGATATCCAAGAGGAGTTGGACAGGTGTCCATTACCTGTTGGGTTGTATTTTGATGAAACAATTCAAGAAACCCAAGAAGAATTGGACAAGTGTCCATTGCCTGTTGGGTGGGATGTAGATATCCAAGAGGAGTTGGACAGATGTCCATTACCTGTTGGGTGGTATTCTGATGAAACAATTCAAGAAGCCCAAGAAGAATTGGACAAGTATCCATTACCTTTTTGGTGGGATGTAGATATCCAAGAGGAGTTGGACAGGTGTCCATTACCTGTTGGGTTGTATTTTATGAGGAGATTCAAGAAACCCAAGAATTATATAAGTGTCCATTGCCTGTTGGGTGGGATGTAGATATCCAAGAGGAGTTGGACAGATGTCCATTACCTGTTGGGTGGTATTCTGATGAAACAATTCAAGAAACCCAA
The DNA here is from genome assembly GCF_032062105.1 of Saccostrea cuccullata. Classification (NCBI taxonomy): domain Eukaryota; kingdom Metazoa; phylum Mollusca; class Bivalvia; order Ostreida; family Ostreidae; genus Saccostrea; species Saccostrea cuccullata. Next base: position 21,582 of record NW_026935041.1, read on the forward strand.
GAAGAATTGGACAAGTGTCCATTACCTGTTGGGTGGGATGTAGATATGCAAGAGGAGTTGGACAGGTGTCTTTTACCTGTTGGGTTGTATTTTATGAGGAGATTCAAGAAACCCAAGAATTAGACAGGTGTCCATTGCCTGTTGGGTGGGATGTAGATATCCAAGAAGAGTTGGACGGATGTCCATCACCTGTTGGGTTGTATTCTGATGAAACAATTCAAGAAACCCAAGAAGAATTGGACATGTGTCCATTACCTGTTGGGTGGGATGTAGATATCCAAGAGGAGTTGGACAGGTGTCCATTACCTGTTGGGTTGTATTTTGATGATGCAATTCAAGAAACCCAATAATTAGACAAGTGTCCATTGCCTGTTGGGTGGGATGTAGATATCCAAGAGGAGTTGGACGGATGTCCATTACCTGTTGGGTGGTATTCTGATGAAACAATTCAAGAAACCCAAGAAGAATTGGACAAGTGTCCATTACCTGTTGGGTGGGATGTAGATATCCAAGAGGAGTTGAACAGGTGTCCATTACCTGTTGGGTTGTATTTTGATGAGGTTATTCAAGAAACCCAAATAGAATTGGACAATGTACACATGTTCAATTGTTCTTGGGTAGTTTAATCCCTTCGTCAAAATACAACCCAACAGGTATTGGACACCTGTCCAATGCCTGTTGGATACCTTCATTCTGTACAACATGTAATGGGCATTTGCTTATTATTAATTGGTCATGACTCAAAAAGGTTTCTCCTTAAATACTTAATTTTGTTATTCAAGAAAGGTTGAACAGAGTCTGAGATGTGTTGAGTTGTGTTTTCACAATTCAGTTTTTTTGCACTTAGGTATTCATATATTTTAATATTAGTTATTTTGAAATATACAGGTGTATATCCTTATTGCTAAGAACAAATTAGTTAGGTGTTATAATAAAAGAGCTATATCACAGAAATTGACAAAAATATTGGTTTAAAACCAAAGTTTTTCAGTCTTGTCTGAATTTACCAGCAAATATTAAATATATAATAAATTTGAAATGAATAAAAAACAATAAGAAAAAACCCAATAAAATACGGACACGAGGATTAATATCCAATAAGATTTGAACAGTAACTACCCAAATAATGCTCTCTCGTGTGTACACTTTTTTTGTATCCAATAAGCAGTATCCAATAGGACTTGGACTTGATGTACCCAATATATAACCAAATGTGTGTTCGTCCGTCCGTCCGTCCGTCTTTCTGTCTGTCTGTAACGCTTTCGTTTCCACACGATATCTCGAGAACCCTTTGAGCTTTTGCAATGAAATTTAGCATAGCAACTCCCTATGGACTAAAGAAGACCCCTATTGATTTTGAGGTCAAAAGGTCAAAGGTCAAGGTCATAAATAAGCAAATTCTGTCTGTTAAAACACTTTCGTTTCCACACGATATCTCTAGAACCATTTGAGCTATCGCAATGAAATTTTACATAACAACTCCCTGTGGCCTAAAGAAGACCCCTATTGATTTTGAGGTCAAAAGGTCAAAGTTCAAGGTCGTAAATTTATACATTCTGTCTGTGTGTAACACTATCATTTCCGGGCGATATTTCAAGAAGATTTTGAGCTTATGCAATGTAATTTTATACCAAAACTCCCTAGGACGTCTCTCGCCCCTCTCAAAGTGCCCCGCCCCGTTTGTTTTATTAGTATTTATAGTATTACATGTCGCTATTTTTAGCACAGGGGCATGAGGAGAGTTATTGCGTATAAAACAGGTTCTCGGCGGACTTTATGTTCTTATTACATCTATTAGAACTGTTTAATAAAGGCTAAATAAATCAAACACCATGGATTGTGTAAAATTTTGAGAATACCGAACATGAAAACATGAATATATACATGTATGTGACTTCAGTTCTGCATATACTTCAATTCGATTAAAGCGCCTCCTTGGTCTAGTGGTTATGTCTCTCGCTTCAAGTGTGAGAGGTCCCGGGATCGGATCTCGGTCGAACCTTTCTTTTTTTTTTTTTAAATACTTTTTTTTTTTACTAAATGATAGTATTCAGCATGTGAAATGAAAAATTTATGAGGTTATAAAATCATCATTACATTGTGATAAATATTCCATATAAAAAAATCTTCTATACACATAATAAAGAATAAGCAATCAAATCCTTATATGCATATTGACATACATGTATTTTATTTCCTTCAGTATACATGTATACATTTAATAATTCTACAAATTCAGTCAGGGGGAGCCGACTTTTTCCCTAAGCGGGGGACACGAATTCTCTGAATTAGCTTGTCCCCAATGCACTCGTTACACTTGAATGTTTTTTTTTTTGGTTTGGCTATCGACTTGTGCACATCTCCGATGGTAAAGCATTTGAGAACACATGAGTTGATCAAGAAAATTTATAATTACAACAAACAACATAATCATATTTCTGAATAATTATTGATTTGAATCAAAGGTAAAAAAGAAGAAAAAAGAAAAGTTTTTTGTGACATACAGCACATGGACAGACTGACTGACAGGTAATCGAGATTCAATGCCCTTACGTGAAATTGGGGAACAAAAAATCTGCACTTAAAATTTACAAACAAACACGAAATTGTAGAATGACAGACATAGATTTTTAATAACGTATTAGAAGAAAAGATTAAAGACGTTTTTATGTTTTAAAATCAAATTAATTATCAGTTCCAAGAAAGTGCCATCCAACTGTGACAACGACATGACTTCCTCATTAAATGTAAAAAGTTTTATACATATTTCTTTTAAAATTAGACTGATGTTTCGTCACTGTCATTAGAAGATTGATTTATCCTTTTTCTGATGCGCAAAAAATTCCGGCAGCTGTGTGTCTGTTGTGTGAAGTGTATGGCGCTCTACTCCTGTGAAAAATGGAATTAGAAGGACGATCTGTGCGATCTGTACTCGGATTGGCTGTTTGTTGGCTTCGGGAGTTTTTCACTCATTTTTGGACGCAACCATGCAAGGTCATTGGAAGGCTGGAATTTTAGATATTTAGTCAACAGGGGAAACTTCTGAAATGAATACGCAAGTTTCGAGATAAATTCCTGAGTCGTCGAGCTCTATCGTTGAGAAGGGCATTTTCGTTGCAGGTGGCTATTTATGTAGATGTACATCTATGTATTGGACATATTGTATCATCAATATACTGGTTTATCATTACAACATGATCGTCAGGTTGTACTCTTAAACTCAAAGTAAACAAATAACTACAACTTCAGGGAAGCCACTAACATTTTAGAATAGTTTGTACAATCTAGGAACTCATGAATTACTGGTATTTTTCATGAAGACTACATGACGGTTCTTTCCTTTTCAAGTACATGTAGTATCCTAATTGAAAGTAGATTTGTAAAAATACATAGTTAGTCAAATGGATCACTGCTTAACATTATTATCTTTTTAAAACATTAAATTAATTTATTAATTTTAAAAGCCATAAACGTCCTTCATTTATTTATGCACGTCTGTAAACACAACATGTCCCACTTCCATGCTGATTTGGATACTATTTGCCCCTGTAGGAGAGGTACAATCTCGAAGCTCGCGTATTGCGTTTTGCACTGTTAATGTTGACCCTTTTTCTTTTCCATACACTTGCTCCTTTGTATAAAACATAAAATTCTGTTAAAAAAAAACCAAACAAGTTTTTTGTACATAGGTAAGACAGCTTAAATTTTTTATTAACTTTGGCGTTTGTAAAATCAAGTAAGAATTTTATGAACTTTTAGCTCTACTTGTCAGACCAGAAGAGCTTACAGTACCCGCATTGTTATTCACAATTCTATCGTGTCCCGTTGTGCGTGTATCCTGTCTTGCGTGTATCCTATCGTACCTTACGTGTATCCTATCGTATCGTGCGTGTATCCTATCGTATCTCGCTATCTTATTGTGTTTTCCGTTTATCGTGTTGATCGTTTATCAGGTTCTATCGTTTTTTGTGTTTATAGTGTGTATTCAAAAACCTTCGATCTCTATCTTTTCTATAGAAAGAAATTACAGAGGTATTCCGGGTTTCTTTTCTGTTTCGTGAACTAAAAAACGATTATTTCAACCGAGAAGAAAAGTTTTAACCCTTAGTTTTTCATCATGAAAAGAAATATTAAAGCGTAGCAAGAAAAGAATAAATAAGAGAGTGTTTATCAAAATCTAAACTTAAATTAATTTTAAATTTTTAAAAATGAAATAATCTATCCTCCGGTTTTATTTTTTTTAATTTATCGAATTGTTTTATTTTTTTGTGTCAAAATTAAATATTATAATTTTCTTAAGTTCGTCAGATTTAATAAAGGAAGGTTCTCTAATAGAGGAAGAATTTCTTACATGTAAATTCGTCAGATTTAAAAGAAGGTTTTCGGCAAGCCAGGGTGTATGCATACCCACAAAATAAATAAACAAATAACATAAATAAGCAGGGATTGTTATGCGCATTCATCGTCTGATAATATTTAATATGTTTACGCCTCTGATTTGGATGTATGCCCAATTATTTCAAGTCTTGATATAAAAAAAGACCATATAGCATAAGACATTGGTCAAGATGACATTAACACCGATTTCATTCGTACACTCAATTTTAAAAATTTATGTATAATTATTTATAAAATATACTGTACTTTTTAATTAGCTTCAATTAATTCTCTCTAGATCTTCTACATGTAAGCGCACGTTGGTTACCTAATTAAGTGTACATGTATGAAAAATTTTAAGTTGCCAGTGTAGTAATATTTTTAGTAGAATAGCACAAGTATATAACTTTTTTAAAAAATGTATAATATTCAGGCATTAATTTTTTGAATATAGACAGTTTTTTTATTCTTTAAATCCTCTCTATGATTTGATTTCCTAAATATTCCAGTTTCCAAGTTTCATTTTCGATATTTATAAAATGATACATACTGAGCGAAAGAAAATCGTAAATCTGTCACTTAATAGAAAGAAAATTGAGCTATTAGATTTAGTTACTACATGTATAAATATACATGTTTATTAAATAAAATGTCGTTAAATTTTTTATGACACAAGATCTTTACTCTACGCCTATATATATGTATACCCAAGGCGTCGGAACATAATTTTTGTTGTTTAAGGCTCCACCCCAATCCCGTTTTCAATTTGATTCCGACGCCTATGAATTAATAAAAGATTTGAAAATTCAAACAATCCTAATTCTTTGAACCCCCCCCCCCCCCGGTTCGCGCAGCTAAGTATTATTTTTGAATTACCCCGGTATAATATTCATTATAGATTTAAATCTAGGGTAAATGGTTATAACTGCCCTTTGTATGTATAAGGCAGGTCCACACTTTTACGGATCCGGTTTTGATTTTACACACCAATATAAAATTTTGATTATCCTTGTCTATTAAAATAAAATCTTTTTTGAGGATTGAAAATAATGTAGCAAGTGTATATTTGTTAATTATAGTGTCATTGTGCACACAAAGCATTTAATGTACATTATTTATAGGAATAACCACTTTGCACTCTGTCCATAGGATCGATATGTAATTTAGTACATACACAGACAGAGAATTCTTAATTGCCTTCATGGACCTTAAGCTTTTTATTTTTTATGTAAACAAACTAACTTGAGATGTATTTATCTTTAATTTTTAGCCTATATCATCTTTTTAAATTTACTTTTTTATAAGTTTTGCGAAGAACGATTGAAAAAATAGATATTTCAAAAATGGGGGTACAGGTGTTCAAAAGGCTGTTTTGTAAAATTTTTCTGGCCAACCATAATAAAGTATGTTTTTTCGCTAACCTTAGATATAATTCTAAATAATTGTAAAGAAAAAATAGCATATAAACATATAAAATTTTGAGGAATATTTAAAATAAAGATATTCAGGGCTTTTTCTTTGAAAGATTTTGACAGAATCAACATCAATTTTTTAGTGTTTTCAAATAGAAATTTCAAATATTTTCTTGACAAATGAATATTTATGATTTTCCTAAGTTTTAACAATAATTGGATGTGATTTGGTACATGGCTAAATAAAATATAATGTTACACTTCTAAATATTGAATTTTGGCTGTTGAATTTTTAGGAGTATATACTCCGAGACATGTTGCATGAAAATTAATCTGCAAAGATATGTTTTTTAAGGGTGTTTTAGTTAGATTATGACTTATTGAAGATTTTCATATCGAAAAATAAACAGTTTGACAGAACATTCTGAAAGTACGTTCGTCTGTATATTTGTCTTATAGTAATTTTTTCTGGTTTTTGCTTTTCTTCGTTTTAATTGCTAATTATCCTTGCTTTATTGTATATTAAGTATAATTCATATAAGTGCCAAATGCGTAATACACGATTTTGATCATTTAAATCAAAGTATACCTTAATTACGGAGAGGATATTTTTCTAGTAATTCTTCCTTTCACAGCAAATATTAAGTGTATGTTTTTTGACGTCGAAAAGAGGGGAATTCTTGCAGAATGCGTGGCGCAGTTTTAGAGCGTCTGCTTTAGAGTCGCGAAGTAAGGAGTTCACTCTTACGTCGCGTGATCGAATCCCACTGTGGGACGTGGAGACCGGGTCCTTCAGATGAGATCGTATAAACTGAGGTAATCTAATAATCAAAGTACTGAAAGTACTCATGGGAGTTGAACATTGTTATCTGAGAGATCTCACGGGAAGTATAGGAACAGTTTCATCCTTTCAGATTCAAGTCAGCTAGAACTGATTTGTAAGAGATACAACACGAAGCATTAAAAATAATTTCTGTTGCATTTGAATAGCCAAGATCATTGGACTGCTCATAAATTAGCTGCAGAACTGTAGCTGTTCGAAAAAAGATTTTGACAGACCGGAGAGCTACAGTGCCATCCATTGAAAAAAACTATATATTTATTGCGCACGAACAGTTATGTTTAGTTGTGGATTTATTCTTTCTAATTCTTACCTCAACAATTTGACCAAACCAAACAAACAACCCCCAACACCCAAATTTTTTTTTTCCAAACTCGAAAATACTATTTTGTGGGTAGGTTTCAAACTTCTTTCAGTACCATTTCTTACTCAAACTCAAACACTACCCTTATATTTCTGAAGCATTTGAATCAAAACGCCCCCTACTCTCTTTAGAATGTGTACAATATATTTGGTCCCAAGAAAAAAACAAACAAACATTCTTTATATTCGATGTTACCATCACAAGACACTAGATTGTCATTTTTCTTCCTCTGATTAAAATAAGTATTTGCTATTCTCTTTTGGGTATGAATGTTTCTTTTCGGATATAAAAATTAATTGTTGAAGAACTCCGTGCTTATCTATTTTATCAAATGTATCTATCTTTATAACTTAATCATCAAGTTTTGTTATTCCCTAATTTTAAATTTCATTTGATGTAATTTCTATATAGAAGTAAGTATCTGAATACCCGGTACTTTACATTTTGCTTGTTTTGCGTTCGATGATTTTTCAATTATATTGAGACACTACCACTTGTCAATGGAGCTAGCTGTATGTAAGTCTACAAATTTTTACCTATACACGGCACTCAAAACCATTGAGTAGTGAGGGATCGTTTTGTGCAAGCACAAACTGCGATATGGGAATTCGGTTTATATGGTCTCATCAATAGAGTTTATCTCCAAATGCATCCTACAGGATTCGAACCTGCGACGTAAGGATCAATTAACACCTTACTTTGAATCTGTAGATCAAACTCTATTAAGGTTTCGTCAAAGGTCAACATGTCCAAAAATGTTTTTTTTACAATAGCCCCAAAACTATGTGAGGTATAAAGTTAAAACTTTTACAGCTTATAAATTTTTTCATTGATTAACAGATAAAAAGTATCACTTGATAAAAAAAATACTTGGAATAATATTAATGGAGAAAAATTCTTCTTAAAAATGCATATATTTTCAAAAATATACATCTAATTAATTCCGTGCTCTTAGTGAAAACCATCATTGCAGAAACAAAATATGTTTATCAATGAAGGACAAGTTAGACTTGGATAGCCTCTGGAAAGTTGTTTTCCCTGTTTATTCTGTCCAAAGTTGAAAGTGAAAGTGCATTACAAATGGTGAATTCTATAGGGGTCTTTTCTTTATACATGTCATGCTTTCAATAACAGCCTTTCAGAGACCATTCATGTCCAACTTGCCCTTCAATGATAAACATATATTATTTCCACTATGTTGGTTTTCACAGAATTAAGCAGGTGCATTTTTCTTTAAGTATGCACAATTTCTGATACAATTTTTCTCAAAAAATATCTTTTTAAAAATATTTCTTATCGAGTGATACTTTCTATCTATTAATCATTGGTATATTTATAAACTGTAAACGTTTTGACTTTATACCACACATAGTTTTGGAGCTATTGTAAAAATAATTTTTTAGACATGTTGGCCTTTGAAGAAACCTTAACAACTGCGCCACGAGAGTGACACTTAAAAATTGTGATTTTGATTTGAATCAAATGTAATTAAAAATCAGACATAGTTTAACGAGCTACTACAAGAAAAAAAAACAGTTGTGATCATGAGGAACGATCTTTCTCACAGATCGATCATTGAGATTATTATACCATTGTGTCCGTTCATACGCATGTATTCATTAATTTTAACTGTTTTAATTATATAATAAAATCAAATGATACATTTTATAAGGTAATACTGCAATGCAAGTACATACATATTTTTCAAGTTCAGATTTGGTGTTGTACGCGAGACCAACTGAATGCTGATAAACTCATGAAATAAAGGATGTAAAATTAATGTCATTTGAAATTGTGAGATCGAATATCAACAAACTTTAATGCTATTATTTTTTCCCCTTACCAACGTAAAAAATGAGTTGCATGTATCTGATCTGACAAAAATTTTCCAGTCTAACAGATCATTTGACTTGTCAGAGCAAATAAATGTCTGACACTGATATTTTCCATAGTATTTTCTTAAACAAGAGGCCCATGGGCCACATTGCTCACCTGAGCAATTTGCTAGGAAAAAGCACATATCAGATCCGAACTGAAAGTTTACTGAGTTTTTTTTTGGGGGGGTGGCTTGAATTTTAACCTCCTAGGGGGTCATGGTTTGAACAAACATGAATCTACACTACCTGAGGATGAATCCATATAAATATCACTAAGCATGGATTTGAAGTTCTTTATAAGAGGATTTTAAAAGGTTTCCCTGTAAATTCCTATGTAAAATTTTTATCTGCCATTTTGACCCACCCTACCCCCGGGGGTCATGTTTACTTGAATCTACACTACCTGGTGATGATTCCACACGAGTTTCATCTTTCCTGGCCCAGTGGTTCTTGAGAAGAAGATTTTTAAAGATTTTTCCTATATATTAATATGCAAAACTTTGATCGGCCATTTTGGCCCCACCATACCCCGGGGGGTCATGGTTTGAACAAACTTGAATCTACACTACCTGGTGATGATTCCACATGAGTTTCATCTTTCCTGGCCCAGTGGTTCTTGAGAAGAAGATTTTTAAATATTTTTCCTATATATTAATATGTAAAACTGTGATCAGCCATTTTGGCCCCACCCTACCCCCGGGGGTCATGATTTGAACAAACACCTGATTAGCTAAGGTGAGCTAAAAAGTAACTTTGTTCTATCTCTTTATTGCTGAAACAAATTGAAAGAAGTTCGGTTAAACCTTAGCGTTCCTTTGACCTTACATCTTTGTTTACATCTCTATATTTAGACAATCGCGTCATTGTCAAACCAGTTAGACCAGTTGTTTCTCCTTTGATGACCTCGCACTTTTTATAATGGAGCGTAGTAGAGTCAGCCGAGGATTGCCGAATGATAAATGACGGGACTTTTTTTCATACGGAAACAAAATTTACGTGTCATTTCTCAAAAGAGATGACAAAAATATGCTATTTAAATTAAGTTAAGGGGACGAAGGATGTATGGTCACGTGACTCAGTTTAATTACGTCATAATCTCTGATAAAATATGTATAAAACCAGATTGAAACCACAGTATTTGGAAGAAAAAAATGACTGTTTGTTTGAGTTCACCATCTTGTATAAAAATATCTAAAAACATTAAAACTTTCTCGCAAATATTTTCAAATTACGGAATAGATTGATCCACTCTTCTGTTTCCCTACACTGCGCGTCCAACGAGTTGCTGACGTCATAGTGGATCTTAGTACAGTATGATTATATACAAGGTAAAACACGGTTAGTATAATATCATAAAAACGGGTCATGATCAGTACATGGTGGGATATTTTATGAAGCACACAAAAAAATATTTTACATGGTTGTTGACGGAATATATTGTAGTTATGTCTTACTTAGCTTATTTCGCAAATGTGTGACGTCATAATAGGGTTTTCCCGTACTCGAGAAATGTAAACATGATACGTTTTTCTCATGCTCATGTCTTGTTTAACTATGCCCTGTGCAATATTGAGCTCAGCTTCACCAATCGATATTTTTGCAGTTAATCAATAACAAGACGTAATTTTTCAAATATTGAATGATAGGATTTTTTGTAAATTAATTTTTTTGTCGTTTAAGTTGTCTTAAAAAGAACGTAATTTTCCGTCTCCAGATGCGGTGTGACAAAAGAATCTTGCTTTTTCGCATTCTTAACCCTATTCATATTTCTGAAATATTTTAAAAAACACATGTTCGCTGACATAATTTTTATTTATGCTGAAAAAAAATCCATTATGGACCGAGTAATGGGCCCAGAAATACGGAGAATCAAAACTTCACGCAGACACTGTGGGGTTTAGTATTTGTCACTCAATATCTCAGAAATAAGTCTAGAAACCTATTGATATGTCTGCTTTATAGTATGTGGGACATACTAAATAAGAAATATACAAAATATGAAAAAAATTGAATGACAGGTATTTTTTCAGGTAAAGGTCCTTCATCCCCTTAAATAAAATTTTTTTTCATTTACTTTCAAATCTCAAAATCTTACTTTCAACTCCCAAAAATCAGACTTCTTAGATATGGACCGTATACATTCGTGTACGGCGTAGATCTAAATAAGGTTTAAATTAGACTGTGATCGAGATCCCGTGTCACAGTAGGTGCTGGCAGGAAAAAGATCCCTCACTGCTGAATGACCCTTAATGCAGGGTACAGGTCAAAATTTGTAGCAATCCATCGGCAAGTGGTGGCGTCTCCATATGAGTGAAAATTTTTCGAGGGGCGTGAAACAATATACAATCAATCAACCTTTTTGTTGCCATGGCAACACGCGTCTCAATTTCTTTTTTATAAATCATCAATCCTGCCTATCAAAACTATTATCTCCGCACAACAAATCCTCCACAATCCAGGAGTCGGTAACCCAATCCCAACAACTAGACCATATGGTTCAAGCTTCCTTAAAAAAGAAATTCTGAACAAGACACTTTTAGACAATATCCACTAAGTAAATTCAAAGAATTGTGATTCCCCGTCTTCGGTATCTTGGGGATGAAATGTCATTTTTTTTAATGAAATATTGCGTCAAATGATTTTTTTTCTTACAAATAAGGTCATGAAGGTCAAGATGTCAGAAATTATAGCATGCTCGGAAATATTTTGTCACGGGTAATGCACAGGTAAAACATGAAAGCCCTATCTCTTGTAAGTAACAACAGTGTTTGAGAAATACTGATGACCCCGTATGGCAACATAACGAAAATTAAATTTCCTTAAATGCAAATTAAATATAGTGGAATTCAAAGCAGGGTCTTCTCACACGAAATATGATTGTGAAATGAGAAGGTCATAGCACCACCTTTTCAAATATTATGGCCAGGGATAAGTTTTTGAAAGGTAGGTCAAACTTTAAGGTCAAAGATGTTGGTTTCTTAAGAAAGGTCGTCACAAGTATTACACATATTTCAAGTATGAAAACCCTAGCCCTAATCGTTCAAACGTCATTGCCGAGGTTAAAGATTTTAAAAAGTAGGTCAAACTCCAAGGTGAAGGTCAAAGTTCTTGATATCCAATGTAAGGTGTTGTCACAAGGATTAAATTTCTGAAGAATGATAGCCCCAAGGTTTGTTTTTAAAAGTTTGTCAAACTCCTAGGTCTAAGTAAAAGGGTAAAAGTTCTTTAGTATCCAAAAAAGATCTTTTCACCAGGATTACATATTTTTAGTATGAAAGCCCTAACCCTTACAGTTTTTAAGTTATAGCTAAGGATCAAGTTATTTTCATAACTATTAAGTACAGAAATATCCAATGTCAAGTCAAAATTGTTGGAATCCAATGAAAGGTCTTATTACAAAGAATACGACTGTAAAATATTAAAATCCTAGTATCTACCGTTCAAAACGCCGGGTTATTGTTAGGGTTAGGATTACCAGACTTCTCATTTAGATCTACGCCGAAGTAAAAGTTTGAAATATTTGTGTAAAAGTGGGCCAAACTCCAAGATCAAAAGGTGGCACACAAATACAAGTCTTGTCACAAGGAATACAAATGACTGTAAAATTTGAAAGTCATAGCTCCACTAAATCAAAAAATGAGCAAGTTTTTGTGAAAGACATACTTACAGACTGACAGACAGAAGGACGAATGAGATTTAATGTCCCCTCGCTTTTGCGACATACGCTATTGCTTGCAATAGCAGACTCTAGTTTTATTTTGGAATTATTTTTTTTCTAAATAATAAACAATTCTGAAAATATTCAATAAATATATATTTATTAATAAATTAAATGGACATTTAGTGAAAGGTGTGGCTGGTCAATTTGGTCAGCACCCGCTCAACAATCCAAAGGTCCCCGAATCAAACACCCGAAGAGGAAACATTTTTTTATTAATAAATTTATTTTAGGGCCGATGCATACGGCAAGGCTTGCCTTGCGGGATGTACGTCTCTCATTTCCACACGTTAAGGCAAGACTTACGAGATTATAAACAATATATTCCTTGTTTTTTAGCCATAAACAGTTTGCATTTTTAAACGGAATAATATACTGCTAGCTAAGACTGAAATAATTTAACTGACCAGTGCATCCACACTTCTTAACAAAGAAACGAACTGAAGTGTTTTCCGATATTTTAATTATCTTATACGAATATACTTTGTGTTTCCTTCTGCTCCTAATATGCATTGTTTGTTAGGCTTTTGATCTTGAAAACTAATGGAAAGAACAATTATACTTTCTTTCTTCCCTTCGCAGTTCTTATGAAACGTTTACATACGAACACAAGGACATACAAACGAATGCAAGATCTAACTCGCTTGAGCTTTTTCCTCTTGTGCGCTTAACAATAAGCAGATCTTTCTTAAAAATGAAATTAACGAGTCCCCCTCCCTTCCTCACAAAAAGAGTTTTCCTCCTTGTTTAAACCCCCCATCCTCTCTTAAAATCTTTGATTCTGCGCCTGAATTTTTAATATTTTGACTTTATTTTTTAGATTCAAGTCATGAAATGTGTAACTATGAAAAGAATACTTGCCGTTAATGTGATTTGTTGCATTCTTAACTTGCATCTGATACAAGGAAATTTCATAGCAGGGGTTATAAGGGATACATGTTTAGACAATGAACTGCCTACAGCCCTTATAAACTCTGTATCAAATCGTACCATCTACAATGTCTGTATTCCCTCACCACCATTTACCGAAGAATGTACTTCTGTAGGTGAGTACAAACATTTGCTCCTCATTGAACGTATATTAAGAATACGATAAAATCTTAAGGTTCACAAACCGTCTGCTCACTCATTTAAAATGTTGCTTGAACCTTTATGATTTTGAAAAGAAATGTATTTCAATAAGTAAACAAGAGGCCCATGGGCCTTAGAGGTCACCTAAGTATCATGTAACAACTTTTGAACAATTGAATTTGGTTCGTGTTTTAAACCAGAGGCCTTGAAATTCAGAATTTTGAAAGAGGCTACATTGCTTATAAACAATTAGCATGTTTACTCTAGTTACTTAATATCCAGAGGTAGATCAGAGTAATAAAGAGAAAAATCACTTTCACTTTTTAACCAGTTATGGAACCCACCCAATATGAACCACTGACCCTGGGGCCACTTATTTCAAAATTTAGCAAATTTGATCATAAAATGGTTGATTAATACCAAAGAGCAGATTTCAAAGCATTAATTTATTTTCAAACTAATTAATAGAGCCCCGCCCTAACACCAGAACCCCTGATCCTGGAGCCATAAAATTCACAAATCTGGAAGAGGCACTTTTGCTCATCATAACTATGTACTTTGTTAGTTTATTTAATACTCAGGAGCAAAGAAGAAGATTTTGAAAGAATAAATGAATTTTCACTATATCATCAATAGAGCCCCACCCTAACACCAGAACCCCTGACCCTGGGGCCATAAAATTCACAAATCTGGAAGAAGCACTCTTGCTCATCATAACTATGTACTCAGTTAGTTTATTTAATCCCCAGGAGCAAAGAAGATTTTCAAAGAATAAATGCATTTTCACTATATCATCAATATGACCCCCGCCCTAACACCAGAACCCCTGACCCTAGGGCCATAAAATTCACAAATCTGGAAAAGGCACTCTTGCTTATCATAACTATGTACTCAGTTAGTTTATTTAATATCCAGGAGCAAAGAAGAAGATTTTCAAAGAATAAATGCATTTTCACTAAATCATCAATATGACCACCGCCCTAACACCAGAACCCCTGACCCTAGGGCCATAAAATTCCAAATCTGGAAGAAGCACTCTTGCTCATCATAACTATGTACTCAGTTAGTTTATTTAATATCCAGGAGCAAAGAAAAAGATTTTCAAAGAATAAATGAATTTTCACTATATCATCAATAGAGCCCCGCCCTAACACCAGAACCCCTGACCCTAGAGCCATAAAATTCACAAATCTGGAAGAGGCACTCTTGCTCATTATAACTATGTACTTTGTTCGTTTATTTAATACCCAGGAGCAAAGAAGAAAATTTTCAAAGAATAAATGCATTTTCAATATATCATCAATAGAGCCCCGCCCTAACACCAGAACCCCTGACCCTAGGCCATAAAATTCACATATCTGGAAGAGGCACTTTTGCTCATCATAACTATGTACTCAGTTAGTTTATTTAATATCCAGGAGCAAAGAAGAAGATTTTCAAAGAATAAATGAATTTTCACTATATCATCAATAGAGCCCCGCCGTAACACCAGAACCCCTGACCCTAGAGCCATAAAATTCACAAATCTGGAAGAGGCACTCTTGCTCATCATAACTATGTACATTGTTCGTTTATTTAATACCCAGGAGCAGAGAAGAATATTTTCAAAGAATATATCTATTTTCACTATATACTTATTTAGCCCCGCCCTAACACTTGAACCCCTAACCCTAGGGTCATGAATTTCACAATTTTGGTAGAGGAATTAATGCTGATTACAATCATGACAACAGTTTGCCTGCTTGATGTCCAGGAGTAAAGAGGAAGATTCTTAAAGATTGCAATAATTTTAGTGGTTTTGGCCCCACCCCTCAGGCCCCAGGGGGGCGGGGACCATGAAATTCACAAATTCTGTTTCCCTTTACCCATAGATGCTGTATACCAAATTTGGTTGAAATTGGTCCAGTGGTTTCAGAGAAGAAGCTGAAAATGTTCAAATGTTAACACACGACACACGACGGACGACGACGGACGAAAACAACGGATAGCAATAGGCCACCTGAGTTTACTCAGGTGACCTAAAATACAAACGTTTTTAATAAGTAAAAAACAAAGAATGATATACTAGTACAGCATAGCTTGCGGGGCAAAATTGGACAAAAAAGACACTTAAACTTGGCAACTCTATAAAGGAATAATATTCTTTTATGTCATCGAGTGTTATCCCTCTTATCAGAGTATCAATGAACCTTTAGACTTGTGGGTTTATTGTTGAACTTGATTTGATTGTTGCCTACATTTTTGAATCCATACTTTCATCAGAAATTACAGTGAGAGGTTGGAGATGTCCTGGCAATTCTCTCCCGGTTTCTCCCTCCGCTGGGAGAATGCGATGTTGTACCAAAGAAGGTGAGTTGTGCGTTGAAATTAGAACACCTCAAACATCACGCCTGACATTTAAATATTAACAAATATTAGGTAATTGAATAATTTTAAAGATCTGAATTGAATAAATATATGTATTTAAGAATAATTAACTTGAAGTCTATTTTCATTAAATAAATAGGTTTGGAGATTAAGAAGTGCATTGTGGACCCAAACATCATTACCTTTGACAAGGACTTCGTATTAGTTCCTCCCAAAGGGTTTCATCTTAAGGGCCGCATTGGTGTGGGGTAAGATAATATATTAAAATTGGTAAAGATTAAACAGTTCATGACGCCTGAATTAAAGCAGACAAGAATTCTTTACTACACAAAATTTTCATCTATGTACGACTTGTTTATACCAATTAGCCGTATTCCGCCGTATGTCTTTCAGATACATTGTCTTATTGTATACCCCCAATGCGCTCGTATGATTTCTTTTTGGCTTGCCTAACATATAAAACAGTCATACATGTAATATGATATTTTTTGAATAATAATTGAAAATTTTGAAAGAAAGTACAAAATGTGATTTTGTAACACTGACACCCCCGTATGGCAGCTTATGGCAGAGTTGAATTATCTCAATTACATGTCAAACTCTAAAGGCCAAGGTCAAAACTTTCAATATGCAAAGGAGTCTTATTACAAGAGATACACTTGTAAAATATGAAAGCCCTAGTTCTACATGTAACTGTTCAAAAGTTAGACAAAACTACACAACCTTGAAATGTATGGCGTCACAGTTTCTGTCGAGATTATTATATGATGGTAAATATAATTTTGCTTAGCCATCCGATTTTCATCGATAATGGTTAAATTCCATGAGTATAGATCAACTCACACCAGTGTTTATTGTATTGACTGTACACATATAGTTTTAAATTATCACGGGTTTCATGAGCGCCGGATACTTAGCTATGCAGACTTTAAATGGGCATAAGGAAAGGCTTATAACCTGGAGAAAACAGAATCCTGTAATGCGTTTTATCCCAATATCTTACCTCGCATACTAGTATCAGAAACTGCATGGGCTATTCTGTAATAAACCTTCAACCAGAAGTCCCTGTCGAGACTGTAGCTCTACTGGTTTATACTTAAAACAAAGGAAGAGAACGGAAGCAGTTGGGACTTGAAACTTTAAAACAGCTGCAATAAAAAGAAAAATGATCCTTGCTGCTCGTCAAAATAAAAAAAGATGCACAGAATTATGTATCTTAGTATAGTCTACTTGTGTGCCAAGTTATATTGAAATCGGACCAAAACTGTAGGAGGAGTAGCATTTTAAAAGAAGTTCAGAAATTTCTATTTTTAGTAACCATGGCAACATCGTTCTTCGAAATCAAAAACCGATGCACAGAATTATGTATCTTAGTGTAGTCTACTTGTGTGATAAGTTATATTGAAATTGGACCAAAACTGTAGGAGGAGTAGCATTTTGAAAGAATTTCATGGAAATTTCTATTTTTAGTAACCATGGCAAAACCGTTCATCGAAACCAAAAACCGATGCACAGAATTATGTACCTTAGTGTAGTCTACTTGTGTGATAAGTTATATTGAAATCGGACCAAAACTGTAAGAAGAGTAGCAATTTGAAAAATTGTTTACAGACAGACAGACGGACGTACGGACGACGGACGCATTACTATCGCATAAGCTCTTCTGGTCTCTGACCAGTAGAGCTAAAAATGATAAAGTCTGATATCTTTTCGATAAGGTTTTTATGTCAGGCTCTAAAAACTGAAAATTTACCGTATTTATATCAAATTTTTAACGTAAGTTAAACTTTTAGGATTGCTACCTCCTATAGCTAGAGACAGATTTTTTTTATCCCACTAAAAACGTATTCTAAGCTTTCAAGTCGTGTTTGTTCATGGTAGAATTGTCATAATATTATATTATTCCCAAATGTGCATAAAGTTTACAAAAAGTTTGTTCTAAAAAAATCTTTTGATCAAAAAACTTAAATACCACGTGTTTTATTGTTTTTTCTCATGGGTTTGTCTAAATGCTGTTATCTGATTGGTCAGAAGGATTTGAGCCTTGTTTATTCCGTGTATTAATAACAATTCACAGTTATCGTTCTTGATTTCCTTATTTAGAAATCGGCCAGACCTGTTATCTGTCTTATTTTCAGTAACATAGGTCTAGCATCCTCTGAGTGTTGTACTGTACCCATTCAACACTGTGCCTTATGGTTTATATACATGTATTTTGAATATGTGTCTAATATAAATATACTTATACAAGTATTTATCAGATAAAACAAAGCGCAAGGCCTAATTCTCTCCTGTAATTTTCTTCAAATTTTTCCTGAATTTGTTTTAAAACATAGCTGGACAGATGATATAAATTATTTCTGAGTGTGCTTTGTCTTGTTTACCTCAAATTGTTCCATGGTTAGGCTGGTAAAAACTTCGTCAGTATGTTGACAGCAGTTGCACCTTCGCATCTGTTTATATGTTGCCATGTATGGGATACATGTGAAACGGTCCCGGTATTGTATTTCGAAAACTCTCGATAAAGAAAAATAATTTACAAAAGAAATTAAAATACATTCGATTTTATTGATCGACATTTACACCTAACGTTATTGGTTTCATTCCATTAAGAAGTGTATAATTTTACAACAGCAAAGCACGTGTTGCGTTGTGGAAACGATGGCGGTGAATTTTTAACGTAATGAAACGGTTTAGAGTTATGTCCCTTTTGTTACAATTGTAACGTGTTCTGGGTCCGATGATTTGGACCAGTATAAGGGATGTATAAAAATTATCAGATTTACAAAGAAAAATAATTACAAAGATTAATATGAAAACAACGAGTCAATATATACATATATTCTAGGGTTATCTATCCCTTTATTATAAAAGCAAATTAAAAACAAAGAACAATGATCGGGGTGTTTGACAGGGCTCTGTCCGGGGTATGTATCTCAGGGATCTGTCCCCAGCCGTGTAACTAAACGGATGTGTCCTGTAATGCTTTATAGGCTGCAGACAGGTACAAGATCCACCGCTCGTAAATAAACATATACAGTAAATCTCACTGTATATAGAGCAAAGAAAACAATACAACACTGTGCAGTTGTATTAATTAACAATGAAACGTCTTTTAATCACAATCACCGTACCTGCTACAATTCAAGCTTCTTCTTTGACAGCCAAACACAGAATGACAAACTACCTCGGATGCGCTCTTATATACACTTGAGCGACACCCGGACTAACCTCGGCCTTAACCATATGCCTAATGATAAAACCCGTTTGCAACTGAATCTCGAGCCCGATCGTCACACTACCCACGCCTCGATGCATCATGTGTCCCCACATGACAAATAAAATACAACTAAAACTTTTTTTTTCCATTTTTTTTTTATACAGATGTGTGACCAAACAAGAATGAGGTATGTATGATGAGTGATGAGTTTTTATCACCTGCCTGGTGATTATGTATCAATAAGCAAACATGAAAATTAGCAAACATGAAAATTGAACTTAATGTTCATAAATGTTCTCTGATGACTTCTCACCATTTACATATCAAAAATTTCTTCGCTTTCTCTGATGCGCTTGATTCTCTGTCCGTTCTCACTGTACTTAGTTACAGTCACCTCTTTCACCCGTCTCCGATATCCCTCTGTCTGAGTTCCCTGATCCACCAATTGGACTTTCCTTTCTTCTGGGTCAGGTAAAGTAAAAGTTGTCTGGACAGCTCTATCAACACCCTTCTTCTGTACCAATTCCTCCTCTGGAATGATAACTTTCCTGGTCGTTTGGACAGGACTTGGAGCTGTTCTCTTGCGGATAATTCGACCTGCGATTAAATCATCACTATTGGAAGAAGATGGTCCAGCCTCCGTTTCCTTCTCGATTTCGATCGCATCTTCCCCAAGCTGAACTTCTGGATCCACATCCCAGTCACTATCCTCATTGTCGGCTACATCCTTTGATGATTGGGAAGGTGCATCGGGATGTTTGGTCCGCATATGCTTCTGCAAGTACTCCTTTTTCTTGAAGGACACTTGGCATGTTCTACATACTAACATGCTACTGGCACAACTAACCACATGTTTTGTCCAAGCTTCTTTACTGTCCAATTCTACAAAACATACTGGGCATATCTCTTTTGCCTTTCTGGGTGTTAGCTTGGTGTTAACCATTTTTGTTCTGCAAAAATTAAAATATTTTGTTTAAGAAAAGCGCATATATAATTTTCTCAATATATATATCTACTACTCTGACATTAAACAACTACATGTACTATGCAGATACAACTACTATACAAAATATTGAATTTGAGGCTCATCAGTAAATCAAACATTTATATACATGATTGTCGGTGCTTGATAATGCAAATTATTCAGGAACATAGTCCTTCATCCATGCTGGAGCACGTCTATCTCGCTTTGGCTTAACGTTTTCAGCCAACTCATCTGTGACTTCTATCTTTGACTGATTGTCATCGATAACCTCAGTCTCAAACTGACCATCCGGCAGAAGTTCTGCACTGGCATCTGCATCAGGCTCATGACGAATCTGTTCGTCTTCACCTCTCAGGATCTGTGATTTGCAAGCTTTGAGGCGATCGCAATGCACAACTTGCTCTTTGCCGTTGCGACCACAATTAGCTTTATACAGAACCTCTGATATTCTAGCCAATATCTTGAATGGTCCTCTCCAGTAAGACGTGAATTTTGGTGAACATCCAGCTTTGCGTTGAGGGAAGTATATGTAAACTAGATCCCCTTCTTTGAATTTCTCATATGACATTTTCATGTCATAGTAATGTTTCTGTCTTAACATTGCACCTTCTGCATGACGTCTGACCAAAGAATGTGCTCTCTCTATCCTGTCTTTCAAGATCCATGCCCATTCATTCCTGGGAACTTCTTTCCAAGACGTTGGCATCTCATACATGATATCTAGAGGTGTCGTAACCTCTCTACCTAGCATGAGCATGTTAGGGCTGTAACCCGTGGATTCATGCTGAGATGACCTATACGCCATCATCACGTATGGAATGCTTTCATCCCAGTCTCTGTGGTTTTCATCCACATAGGCACTTAGCATAGTGGCTAACGTTTTGTTGAAACGTTCCACCATACCATCAGACTGCGGATGGTATGGTGTGGTTCGTGTCTTCCGGATCTGGAGAAGCCCACATACCTCGGTAAAAAGGACACTCTCGTACTGTCTTCCCTGGTCGGAATGTATGACATTGGGGCATCCAAATCTACAGATTACTTCGTTGGTGATGATCTTAGCTACCGTTTTCGCTTCCATATTCTGCATTGGAAATGCCTCGGTCCATTTGGTGAAGTAATCTGAGATGACTAAGATGTACCTGTGTCTGTTTTCTGTCTCGGGAAACTCACCCAGGATATCCGTAGCTATCCTTTCAAATGGGAATCCAACTTGTAAAGGCTGCATAGGGGCTCTTTTCGTTTTCTGAGGAGCTTTCCTTCTTGAACATATGTCGCAACCTGACACGTAGCTTCTCACATCACTCTGTAGACCTGGCCAATAATAGTTTTGCCTTATCTTATTGAGTGTCTTTGTCACCCCTAAGTGAGCTGAAGTCTTCGCATCGTGCATCTGCTCTAAAATCAGTCTTCTGTGGGATAGAGGAACCACTATCTGATATGTGGTCATATCACTATCTTCAATCTCCCACATTCTACACAGCAAATTATCTTTTACTGTAAGTCTACTCCACTGAGCCCAAAGTGATTTCACAAAATATCCTTCTGGGGATATATCACTGAACTCAGGACGTTTCTCGTTTTGCAACCAAGACTTGACAAGTCTTATATCCTTACATTTCTCTTGCATAGTAACCCAGTCAGATACTTCATTATTTGCTTGAGCTTCGTCTTCTACCACTCTTGCATGTTCCGCAGACATATCTATCTTGTCCCAGCCATCAAAATATCCGCACTGGCTACACGGCATTCTACTGAGCCCATCGGCATTCCCGTGGAGTTTTCCAGCCCGATGCTCTATCTCCATGTCATAAGTTGATATGACCTCGAGCCAACTGGCCCTCTGGATCTTTAAATCGGAGTAACCATTTTAGCGAACTATGATCAGTCCTGACCAAGAACTTATGTCCATACAAGAATGGTCGGAAATGCTTTATGAATGTAACCACAGCCAGAAGCTCTTTACGGGTTACGCAATATTTTCTCTCTGACTTGCTGAGAACTTTGCTTGCGTATGCCACGACCCTCTCTTGCCCATTTTGAATCTGTGATAGAGCGGCGCCCATGGCATACTGACTTGCGTCCGTGTCTAGTATAAAAGGTTTAGTAAAGTCTGGGTGCGTAAGAATCGGTGCAGAAGTCAACCGACTCTTAAGAAGATCAAATGCACTCTGGCACTCATCACTCCATTTAAATGGAACATTTGCCTCCGTGAGTTTATGTAAAGGTTGAGCAATTTGAGCGTAATTGGCTATAAACTTCCTATAGTAGCTAGAAAGACCAATAAATGATCTGACTTGTGTCTTGCTCACTGGTACAGGCCAATGCTTTACAATCTCAATCTTTTCAGGATCAGTCTGAATCCCTTGTTCAGAGATTATATGTCCCAAGTACTTAACCTTTTGAGCAAACAAAGTACACTTCCTAGCTTTCAGCTTCAGTCCAGCTGCCAGAAGCTTCTCAAAGACCAGCTCTAGGTTTTTCAGCATTTCGTCAAATGTCTTTCCGTATACAATGACATCGTCTAGGTATATAAGACATATCTGCCATTGTAAGCCAGCCAGCACAGACTCCATCAAGCGTTCGAACGTAGCTGGGGCATTACAAAGCCCGAATGGCATGACATTAAACTCGTACAGACCTTGACGAGTAACGAATGCTGTCTTAGCCTTATCATGTGGCTCTAGCTCAACTTGCCAGTAACCAGCATTTAAGTCCAACGTACTAAACCACTTGGCACCACGCAGCTGGTTAAGAGACTCGTCAATGCGAGGTAATGGGTATGCGTCCTTTGTTGTAACACTGTTTAAGCGCCTGTAGTCTACACAAAATCTTGTAGACCCATCTTTCTTCTTCACTAGTACAATTGATGAAGACCAAGGGCTTTGTGATGGTTCTATAATGCCTCTTCGTAACATGTCAGATACATGTTCTTTAACCTCCTCTTGCATGTGAAATGGGAGACGCTTAGGAGCCTGCTTAATAGGTGCATTTGTACCCGTCTCTATTTTGTGCCGGACTTTAGCAGTTCGTCCGACGTCTTCGTCAGTCTTTGAAAACAGTGATGCAAACTTCAATAACAGACTTTTGGCTTTCTGTCTATCTTCCTCGTCTAAATGACAAGTACTGCTTTCATAGAGCTCTTCCAAATGCAATGGCATGTTACTATTCCCATCAAGATGATCATTTTTCTCTGTCATCAAAGACACAACTTCATCAACTGAAGTTAATTTCCCTACAACAGTTCCTGGGTACATGGTTCTACTATCATCTGAAATATTCATGATACGGATGGGAACCATGCCCTGTCTCCGGACAAGTGTTTTAGCCAGCAAGCAAGATTCCGACTTAAGAAGTTTTTCAGCTGGCTCTATCAAACCAATTTTTGTTGGAAGAGTTCCATCCGAACTAGCACATATCTGTCCTTCCACCATCACTTCTGATCTAGGTGGTACAGTGATCCTATGCGCAATGGCTACCTTATATGAGCTCGCTGACCCCTCAAGCTGAATAGGGTGTTCTATGCCTGAGATTGATATCTGTTGCCTATGCATGTCAATAATTGACTCATGCTTTACCAAAAAATCTAGACCTAGTATTCCGTCTACCGTAATATCAGCTATAATCATCTCATGTTGCATCTCAACATCATCCAACTTGAAATCTACTGGAACCTTTCCCAACACTCTAAGTGTAGTTCCGCTTGCAGTTAATACGTCTCTCTTGACTTCGGTCAATGCATTGTTTCCTGTCCTTGCAATATTTTCATAACATATTGTAGACAGCAAAGATACTGTAGCACCTGTATCAATCAACAAGTATGCATCCATTCCATGGATACGGGCGGTAACATAAACCCCTCTCCCATTAATAGAGCTTACAGATCTAGAGTACTCATCCTCTGACTTGTGATCTTTCTTTGGAATTGTACCAGGCCTCTTATGCTGATCCTTCTTAGTATTGATCTCGTTCCTAAACTTGTTTTCAGGCTCTTTCCTCAGCTGTGGGCAGTCTTTTCTCAGATGCTTATCGGATCCACACTTGTAGTATTTCCTGGCTCGAATTTTATCGTCTGTATGTGTCGCTGGACGAGGCATACGTGTCTGACTTTGTGACTGAAACTTCCACTGTTTCAATTCCCTCATATCACGCTGTAATGAGCGCATGTTTTTTTCAACTGTTTCTATGAAATGATCGAGTTTCGAAGTCTTAGACGAGTCTTCAGTATTCTCACTCATCACCCTGACTGTATCTGTGCGACGGCTCTCTGCTCTGTTGTATGCTTCTAATTCTACAGCTCTTTGTATCGCATCATTCAGGTTCATGGGTCTCGCTTGCTTAATCTTGAGACGCATCTCAGAGTTGTGCAACCCATCTAAGAATTGTTCTGTTGCGAGAATTTCTCGGACGTCATCGGGAGCCGTTGGGTAGGCTAAATTTATGAGTCTTCTAATATCTTGACCCATCTCTGGCAAACTCTCAGACGCTTTTTGTCTTCTTTCTCTGAGCTGTGCTCTGTAAAGCTCTGTCTGGTTCAAAGGCGCAAACCTATCTTGGAGAGCCTTAACTAGTTTCTGGTAGTTCTGTCGTCCCTCTCTAGGCTGATTTCCTAATACTCCTTGTGCCTGGCCTCTAAGGGATGCAGCCAAGTATAGTCCCTTCTCAGTCTCTGTCCATTCATTCAAAAGGCATACTGATTCGAAGTGAGACAGATAATCATTCCACAAACCAGATCCATCATATGTAGCGGGCTTCACAAAATTTCTGGATCGAGATTGTCTAGGGTTTGTATGCGTCCTTGGCTTGGGAGCACGCATGGGAACTCGATCAGTAGATACAGAACCCTCATCATCATCCGTACATGTACATACATCATCACTGACATATCCACTCACACTCTCTCTCCGTCTCTCATTCGGGGTACTGGTACTTATGACTGGTCTGTGTCTCGGGACTCCAGAAGTTTGTGTACCAGGAGAATTTCTACTCATTACAGAGTCATGTATCTCTCTATTGAGACGAACTATTTCTCTCTCCAAATAATCAACTTCGGCTTGTAAACCTGACATGCTTAAACAAGTGACAAAATGATAGCAATGAAATTAAAAATGTACTGATCCAAATCCCGACGCTGCCGCCAATTTTTGTAACGTGTTCTGGGTCCGATGATTTGGACCAGTATAAGGGATGTATAAAAATTATCAGATTTACAAAGAAAAATAATTACAAAGATTAATATGAAAACAACGAGTCAATATATACATATATTCTAGGGTTATCTATCCCTTTATTATAAAAGCAAATTAAAAACAAAGAACAATGATCGGGGTGTTTGACAGGGCTCTGTCCGGGGTATGTATCTCAGGGATCTGTCCCCAGCCGTGTAACTAAACGGATGTGTCCTGTAATGCTTTACAGGCTGCAGACAGGTACAAGATCCACCGCTCGTAAATAAACATATACAGTAAATCTCACTGTATATAGAGCAAAGAAAACAATACAACACTGTGCAGTTGTATTAATTAACAATGAAACGTCTTTTAATCACAATCACCGTACCTGCTACAATTCAAGCTTCTTCTTTGACAGCCAAACACAGAATGACAAACTACCTCGGATGCGCTCTTATATACACTTGAGCGACACCCGGACTAACCTCGGCCTTAACCATATGCCTAATGATAAAACCCGTTTGCAACTGAATCTCGAGCCCGATCGTCACACAATGCTTTAATCAATAAATAATTGTAAATAGTCTAATTAATGGGTTATTTGATTAAATGACTTAACAACAAAGGATGTTTTATAAATAAAAATACAACAAAAACAAATGTTTAGTTAAGATGAGCAAGGTATGCTCGGGAAATGACAGATACGTATTCCCGCACTTATTATCATTGATGTGTAGATTATATAAGTAGGCAAATGGCCAGTTGGTTCATTGTCGTACGTTTGAAACCAAGTTGTTGGTAAGAGAAGTTATGTCAGTGACAGTTGTAAGTCAAACGGGTAATAATTACAACTGTGAAAGTAATTAGTATAACAGATATATTGTATATCGAAGGTGTCTTAGCCAGTTGACGGGTTATTACGAAGTGGTATATTAGATAGCCAAGGGTTTATAGTGTTACCAAGTGGCATTTGTTTAGCCAAGTGGCAATTGGCGTTGGTACAGCCTAGTTGCAATCGGAATTGGTATAGCCAAGTGGCAATTGGTGTTCGTGTAGCCAAGTTGCAATCGGCATTGGTATAGCCAAGTGGAGTGGAGTGGAGTGTATATTTTGCTTCAACTTAACACTAGGCAAGTGTACCCTATATTTGTATATATTGAATTTGTTATATCTGTATATTTTGCATCCATATTGTCCTCATAAGACTTGGGCATTATCCAAGTACGATCCCAGGTAGATCGCTCGGGTCCCGCACGTTACAAAAATTGGTGGCAGCGGCGGGATCTTATAGGACATTATGAGTGCAACTGGGAAAGACCACATTGCTGTAGATGAGAGTATGCTTGAGACGATGGACAGGATAGAGGAGAAATTAAAGCGTTATCGTCTCGATAGTTCTACTCCTAAGAGTGACAAGCATTATGAACCAAAAGGCCGAACCAATTTGTAACCTGGATCATATGACCTGTACCAAGGGGTAATGTCTCCATATTCATTTACAGACCACAATGTAAAAGAAGATACAAACTACAAAAGGCCTGAGCCTAGAGACAAGTTACCATATTCCTTTACAAACCGCAATGTACAAGAAAAGGAAAATTATGACAGGCATGAGTCTAGAGACAGATCTCGATATCCGTATGCCAGTGGCGGGGTTAGACCAAAGGTCCACTTTGCTGAGGAGCCACGTGGCAGAAGACAAGAGAATGATGACTGGCTGAGAAGCAATCTGTCCTTCGGTGCAAGTAATCGCCAGAAGTCTCCTGAGCGAAATGACCCCAAAGACAACGCTTCTTTGCCATTGCGGACAGAGACGTCTATGGTGGATCGAGACAATAGAATAGCCATTAAACCAGCGACTTATGATGGCTCGAGCTCTTGGCTTGATTACAAGTGCCATTTTGAAGCATGTGCAAATGTCAATGGCTGGGACCAAGTGAAAAAGGGGTTTTCCTTGCGTTGTCTCTGCGAGGGCAAGCACAAGCTGTGCTAGGCGACATGCCAAGTGACAGAGGACAGCAATACGGGGCACTTGTTAAATCTTTGCAAGAAAGATTCTCTCCCCCGAACCAGACCGATTTATACAGAGTGCAACTTAAAGAAAGGCGACAAAAGGCTACTGAAACGTTATCTGAGCTTGGTCAAGCCATTCGTCGTCTTACCAACTTAGCATACCCTACAGCGCCTGGTGAAGTCAGGGAGACCCTTGCAAAAGACCATTTCATTGATGCACTAATAGATTCAGATATTCGTATCCGAATCAAACAGTCACGACCAGCCAACCTTAATGAGGCAATAAGTCTGGCAGTTGAACTAGAGGCATATAATAGAGTCGAAAGAAGGGAACGAGAGCTAAAGGGGCATTTAAGATCGGCTGTGGCAGAAGAGCAACCGGAGACGCTTGTAAATGGCAGACTGGAGGGTTGGATGAAGTCTGTTGAAGATAGTATGAAAAGCTTAGCAGAGGAGTTGAAAGAATTAAAGACAACGAGGCAAATACAGAATAACAGGTGGTATAAGAACAGTGGAAAGAAAGCAGATAGAGATAGGCCAAGACCAGAAGTCATTTGCTATGAATGTGACCAACCAGGGCATATCAAGCGCAATTGTCCTACATTGAGAAATAGGTCGAAACAGAAGTACGGTAAATCTGATGACCACAAGTCAAAGCCTCATCAAGATGACGGAGGGTCAAGTAAAGGTCCCCAAGTGTCTGTTGGTCTGGGATCTTCAATTGAGGAATGTGGGTTGTATGTCAGTGTCAATATCCAGGGTGAGAAAACAAAAGTTTTGGTTGACACCGGTGCTACTGTTACTCTCGTATCGACAAGGCTGTACGAGAGATTGCCTGAAACAGTCAGACCTAACTTGCATAAAGTTAGCCAAACCATTATGTAAGCCAAAACGGAACTCCATTGTCCGTCAGAGGGAAAGCGGAGTTTAACTTCACTATTGACAAAAAGACATACCACCACAATGAAGCTGTGGTGACAGACATCAAAGTAGATGGCATTTTAGGTCTTGATTTCCTTAAGGAAAACAATTGTACAAAAACAATAGACATGAGCAATGAAGTGCTGACCATCAATGGGAAGGACATCAACATGACTATAGAGGGGTCACTAGGTTGTTTCCGCATTACCACTGTTGAGACTGTGAGTATTCCCCCAAGTAGCGAGGTTATTATCCAAGGAAAAGTATGTGTACCAGATGGCTTGAATCTGCCAAAATGCGACAGTATAGTGGAGCCAGTATGCAAGGAGACTATGAATGAGAGTACACTGACAGCAAGGACGATGGTGCGTCCACGGGAAATAGTTCCTGTAAGGTTGATGAACGTCAGTGAGGTCTAAGGTATTGCATACAGGAACAGTTGTAGGACAGCTGACAGAGATTGGGGAAATACAGAAGAAGCCTTTGTCTGGTGACAAATTACCATTTAAAGAGCTACGCAAGGATCTTGCTGATTTGCTCCGAAAATCAGAAAGCGGGTTGACTCCAGAACAAAGACAGAAGGCAAAAGAGTTTCTTATAAAGTACACAAGTCTGTTTGCAGAGAACAACTTTGACTTTGGTTGATTCGATACGCAAGAGCATGCTCTACGTATGAACAATTTCTTAAACGAGGTAGATAATGGACAAGCAAGTTGATGAAACAAGAATATCAACAGTCTCGTTTAAAGTCATCATTTCGTAAATTCTATGGTTGATACAATGACCTTGTCAGCAAATACAATTTATCATTGAATGAAATGCTGACTGATGTTTTTCATACCAATTGTTAGTCCAATATTTATACACTGAATTGACGACCGTTTTTTTACGTTATTTCCTGATTATGGAGCACACGGCGGGTGTGACCGGTTTGCAGGGGCTGGTCACTCCTCCATAACACATGATCCCACCTCTGATGTTTCGGAGGTCCGTGTTTGCTCTGCTCTTATTTTGTATATTGTTTAATGGACATTGAGATTGAATACTGTTCGTTATTTACATATCCTTCTTTCAACCACCGAACATGTATCTCTGCTGGTGGACAGTTTGTCCCCGAGGATACTTATCGTTCGGTACTTATTCATGCATGAGTACACAGAATAACGAAATGATACTGACAGGCGCGTCGCCCAGTATAAAAAGGCGTCACTCCTTTGAGTCTATAAGGGACACAGACTCAAGGAGTTCATTTGGTGCCCCTCGGATTATCCTCAGGGATATTAAACATATGTCATATGTACAGTCTTCAGATTCCCAGTTTTGGTATAAAACCAATACACCAAATTGAAAGAGTGTAAAGTTTCCATTACAGATATATTGGATGATTCCTTTTCCGATCCAATGTCTTCGGTTTCAAAATGTTCTGTGCGAAACTGTAAAACCTGTGACATTTTGATAACTGACACTTCTTTCACCAGTAATCTTACTGGACAGAGCTTCTATACCAAAACTTGGGAAAATCTGAACTGCAAATCTTCTAATGTTGTCTATGGAATAGAATGTAATCTGTGTGGACTTATTGATGTCGGTGAAACCAAGGGATCGCTTAACAAAAGAATATCAGGTCATCGATTTCAAATAAATCATGGTGGTCAGCAGCTTTTATATAAACATTTTAATTCACCTGATCATTCTATTTTATCAATGAAAGTTAGAATTCTGGAAAAGATTTATCACCACACAAATAGTCCGTCGTTGAGTACACCTTTCCGTAGACAACGTGAAGAAGTTTGGATTAGGAAACTAGGGAAAGCCTTTCCCTATGGATGTAATGACAATGTCGATAGTGTTGGAAATCTTTCAAGCCCGCAGTGTAACAATATAAATGTGATGGGACTTTTTAACAATACTGAGAGACGTAAGCGTAGTCATGGACATCGTTCGTACAATAAACCTGCAATACACGACGTCTCTTTTGATTCATTACTACCTTATGTAAATCAACAGTTAGGTCTACATCATATTCGAACAAAACTTTACTCTGTCTCTTTGAAACTTTTAAATAGTCTTCTTGAAAAGGCCAAGGAACATCCAATTTTAGATTCCTCGACACCTGAATATAGGCTCGGTTCTGTGATTATGGATATTGCATATCATAGGCTTTTTAAACCCGCACGTTTCACGAAGAAAATGCAGCTAAAACAATCCGTCTTTTCCTTAAACTTCAATATGCCAATAAAGGAATTGACGCGGTTAATATAAGTAATATTCTTAATCACAAAAGGGTCCAGTCTTGTATTCCACCATATTTCAAGTTAAAGAATACACCTTGTATTTCCTACAAATATACATCGACCATTGCTTCCAAACTTTTCAATTACAAAAACACTTTACATGGCCTGGATATCGACTATCTGAAAAATAATCCCCCTTCGTGTTCATGTTCTTCTTCGCCCTATAACTATAGTCCTGCTGGACACGTTATTACAGGTGACGTAAAAATAGTTCGCAATGAGGACCTTAGATCACTTATTTTAAAAGGTCCTAAATATAGGGAACCCCGATCCTTCAACTGGCGTCGGGATTTCATAAATATTATGGATTCTGTAGAAAATTACGCCAGACGATATGCCAGATATGAAAAAGAAGACATTGACACCTTGTCAGAATGGATTAAATGTATCAGATCCATGTTAAAGTCACGTATTAAAAGATTGAGGGGCAAAATGAAAACCATCTATCCTTCTGTGTTCAATAAACCAGAAGTGAAAAAAGAATTAGATAGATTACACGATCAGTACGTACTGGTTCCTGCCGACAAAGCAGGTAACAACATTGTCTTCGTTTGTAAGGCTCATTATATAAATTGCATTCTAGAAGAACTTGCATTGGATTTAATTCTACAAGTGGTAATCCTACTTATACTCATACTTCTCTTTCTAAGGAAGAAATTCTTCAAAATCACCTGTCAGTTTTGAATACTTTTAATATTCCACAGAGCCAAAATGAATTTGAACTACCTTGTATATATTGGATTCCGAAACTTCATAAGAATCCTTACAAACAAAGATACATTGCAGGTACCAGTAAATGTTCAACCAAGCCTCTTTCGTTACTTCTCACTAAAATATTGACAGTAGTGAAGGAAAAACTTCAAGAGTACTGTACAACTATATATTCAAGAAGTGGTGTAAATCAGATGTGGATACTTAAAAATTCTACAGAACTTTTGGACAATTTGAAATCACAAGACTTTACAAAAATCAACAGCTTAAAAACTTACGACTTTTCAACTTTATACACAACAATTCCCCACGACAAATTAAAATCCAGGCTTTTTGATATCATTGACAGCTGCTTCTTCAACAAAAATGGAACTCGTAAATTTACTTACCTCGTCATTGGTCATTTGAAAAATTATTTTGTTAAAACAGATTCTGATTGCACACATAAGTACTCTGAAGTTGACATCAAGAAGATGCTTGAGTTTCTGATTGACAATATCTATGTGGTTTTTGGAGACCAGGTATTCCAACAATCTATTGGAATTCCCATGGGTACAAATTGCTCTCCGTTATTAGCAGACTTATTTTTATATTCATATGAAGCAGAATTTATGCAAACTCTTATGCGTGAAAAGAAGAAAACACTTGCTGTGGCCTTCAACTCGACATTTAGATATATCGACGACGTATTGTCAATTAATAATGATAATTTCCATTCCTACGTCGACACGATATATCCTGGTGAGCTTGAGATAAAAGATACCACCGAGTCCGACACTTCTGCTTCATACTTGGATATTTTACTTGAAAAAGACACTAATGGTAATCTAACAACCAAGCTTTATGATAAACGTGATGACTTTACCTTTTCTATCGTCAACTTCCCTTACTTATGCAGAAATATACCTTCATCACCTGCATACGGAGTATATATATCTCGGTTGATTCGATACGCAAGAGCATGCTCTACGTATGAACAATTTCTTAAACGAGGTAGATTATTGACAAGCAAGTTGATGAAACAAGAATATCAACAGTCTCGTTTAAAGTCATCATTTCGTAAATTCTATGGTCGATACAATGACCGTGTCAGCAAATACATTTTATCATTGAATGAAATGCTGACTGACGTTTTTCATACCAATTGTTAGTCCATTATTTATACACTGAATTGACGACGGATTTTGTTCCGTTATTTCCTGATTATGACAACGAGCACACGGCGGGTGTGACCGGTCGGCAGGGGATGCTCACTCCTCCATGGCACCTGATCCCATCTCTGATGTTTCGGAGGTCCGTGTTTGCTCTGCTCTTATTTCGTATATTGTTTAATGGACGTTGAGATTGAATACTGTTCGTTATTTCCATATCCTTCTTTGGTCGAACAGGGATAGTAAAACATCACATTGAAACGGGTGACAGTAGACCCATTAAACAACAGCCAAGGAGAGTACCAGCCCATTTGATGAACGAGGTTGACAAGAAAATAGATGACATGTTGGAGAAAGGTGTTATTCAACCATCAAGTAGCCCCCTGGTCATCACCAATAGTATTAGTCAAGAAGAAGGACGGGACGCATAGGTTTTGTGTAGATTACCGTCGGCTGAATAGTTGTACACTCCAAGATGCCTATCCACTCCCGAGAATCGACGAGTATCTAGACCAGTTGTCGGGATCCTCTTGGTTTTCTACACTTGACCTATGCTCCGGATACTGGCAAGTGGAGATGTCGCCAGCTGACAAGCCAAAGACTGCATTCACCACAAGGCGAGGTTCCTTCGAACTTAATGTCATGCCGTTTGGCTTAAGTTGCGCACCAGCAACTTTTGAACGGTTGATGGAGAGTGTTCTGCTAGGGCTACAATGGGACATCTGTCTAGTCTACTTAGATGACATCTTTGTCACCGGTAAGACTTTTGACCAGATGCTTGATAACCTGACCAAAGTCTTCGACAGATTGCAAAGTGCAAACTTAAAAGCCAAAGTGTTGCCTTTTTGCAAAAGAGGTAACTTACCTTGGCCATGTTGTCTCTGAGAAGGGTGTGGCCACTGATCCAACCAAAATTGCTGCAGTGAAGGAATGGCCAGTGCCTGCAAACGTCACCGAGCTTCGGTCATTTCTGGGACTATGCGGATATTATCGCCGCTTCATAAAGAACTTCTCTGCCATTGCCAAATGTCTCCATACCTTAACAAGGAAAACCATTTATCTGGACAAGTCAGTGCCAAGAGGCTTTTGAAAGCTTAAAGCACCACCTGACCAATTCTCCTGTTCTAGCACATCCGGATTTCAATCTGCCCTTTGTATTGGACACAGATGCGAGTGATCAGGCCACAGGGACAGTGTTGTCACAAAACATAGATGGCAGTGAGCGAGTAGTAGCATATGCAAGCAGGACCATGACCAAATGTGAACGAAAGTACTGCGTGACAAGGAAAGAACTTCTGTCTGTAGTGCACTTTGTAAAGTATTTTAAGCACTATCTTTACGGTAAGGAGTTCCTTGTCCGCAGTGACCATGGGTCGCTGAGATGGTTGTTTCAGTTTAAGAATCCTGAGGGCCAACTGGCTAGGTGGCTGGAAACACTCAGCGCTTTCAAGTTCCAGATCCAGCATCGTCCTGGGTTGCAACATAGAAATGCAGATGCCCTAAGCAGAATTCCATGTCGCCAGTGCGGATATGAACCAGACAAAGAGGCACCCGTTTGCAATGCGGCAAAAACAAGTGCTACTGATGAGCCATATTGTAAGATAAAAGATGTTCAAGATCAGGACAGTGACTTGAAACTGGTCAAGAGTTGGTTGCTTGAGAAAAGAAGACCTGAATACAAAGAGATAAGTGGCTTAGGATATGTTGTAAGATCTCTTTGGTCTCATTGGGGTATCCTTATTCTGGAAAATAATGTCTTGTACAGAAAGTACATGGAAGGAAACTTCTCTAGCTTGCAGGCAGTAGTACCAGCAACAGAGCGTAGAATGGTTCTTCAATATTGTCATGACATGAAGACCGCTGGTCATTTGGTGTAACCAAGACGCTTGCACGAATTCGCCAGAAGTATTACTGGCCAGGTTTACAGTCAGGTACAAGGGCCTATATAGCAGGGTGTGAAAAGTGCTCTAGAAGGAAGAATCCTCAGATGAAAAGGCACCAATGACACTTGTAGAAAGCGGATTACCAATGGATAGAATTGCAACGGATATCCTTGGGGAACTCCCAGTCACTGAAAATGGCAACAAGTATATACTTGTTGTCTCTGATTACTTCACCAAGTGGACTGAGAGTTTCCCAATGGCTAACATGGAGGCAGCTACAGTTGCAAGGATAATAGTAGAGGAAGTGGTGTCAAGATTTGGCGTACCGTCCAGTATCCACTCGGATCAAGGACGCCAATATGAAAGCGAACTTTTTTCTGAGATGTGTCGTGTGCTCCAAATAAAGAAGACTCGTACCACCCCGTATCACCCGCAAAGTGACGGGATGGTAATGCGCTTCAATAAAACACTCGCCACAATGTTGAGCGCATATGTCAATGAGCACCACTCTGACTGGGACAGTTACCTGCCGTATGTAATGATGGCATACCGGGCATCAGTACATGAAACCACTGGTTTCACGCCAAATTACATGATGCTCGGGAGAGAGGTATCTACGCCTCTTAACATAATGTATGAAATGCCAAACGCAGTGAAGTACATACCCAAAAATAAATGGGCCTGGCAACTCAAAGAAAGAATGGAAGAGGCCCATAAGTTTGTCAGAGAGAATATCAAGGCAGCTATGGTCCGCCAAAAGAAATACCATGATCAGAAGCTCTCGTGGCAAAAGTTTAGCAAGGGAGATCAGGTCTATGTCTATTTCCCTTTGCGAAAAGTTGGTTTGTCTCCAAAGTTCACGAGCTACTGGCGAGGCCCATATGAAATCATAGACAAGGTGACTGATTTTACATACAAGATGAACTGTGGGTCACGTGGAAAGACCCAAGTTATACACGTAGACAGGCTCAGGGTGAAGCGTGATCAAATTTTGCGAGCCGAGGAACAAAGTCCTCCTACAAATGCAGACTCTAGTACTGCTGAAAGCGAGGAGCCTGTCAATGAGATAGAACATCTACCAAGCGAGGTTGACAACAACCTTGAAACTCTTCGTTCTGGTAGAGTGAGAAAAGCTCCCGGTTGGCTCCAAGACTTTGTTTATTAGTATATTGGTACCTTAGCCAGGGGTAGTCAGTTGTAAATAGCAGCCATTTTGATTACATATTATTGTTTGTCAAGTAGTGAATTGTTGAAAGTTTATTTTTGACAAAAATCGATATTTTTCTTGTCATCGTAGGAACATACCAAAAGCCAAATTAACAAGTCGTGGGGGGTACTATGCGGAAGTGTCCGTTTTGCCCATTCCTATCAACCAATCATACGATATGGAGAGACCATATGGCACAATGTTACGAGAACAGGTTTTTCTGCAAGCAGTGTTACTATAGTACAGAGAAGAAGATCAATTATCTCCGACATGTGAAAAGAAACCACTCTTCAAGTGAAAAAGACGAAGGTGATCGTCCCTCTTGCAGCAAAGTAATAGAGGATGCATGTGACGACAACAATGTGGCAGATACCACAAGAAGTAAAGACACAGATGGAGAACATGGATCTTCATCAGAAGATGAGGAGGCGTGGTTGTCTAAAGACCCAGGTGTTAGTATTGGGGAGGCAATTGAAAATGAGCATTTTGAAGAAAGGAGACAAGAAGTAGAGACTGGGTTAACAAATGATCCTACAGTGAGGAAGAGAACTTCTCCGATGCCAGTTTACAGCCCAGCACCACCCAAGATAGTAAGACCTTGTGTGATACCGGTAGTTGAATCTGAGCAAAGGGATCCCCCTGCCCTGAAAAACACAAGTGCTTCTGCTGAGGTACTGAAGAAAGGAAGAATGGTGGTTAGTTGTACTCAGACGGAACCAGTCCGTTACACAAAGTCCATAACTACGACCACCATTGTCAAGGAGGGTGGCAAGAAAGTAATAACAGTCAAGAAAGAGAAAATGTTGTAAAGAGAACAAAGACTTGAATGAGTTGTGTTAAGCGGTTAAGCTAATATGTTCAAACAGACAAACAACTGTTTTACAAATGATTTCTTTGTTATTATCTTTGTACCAAGGAGTGCAATATTGACATGTACATATTATCATGCGGGACGCATGACCTAAGGGGGGAGAAATGAAACGGTTTAGAGTTATGTCCCTTTTGTTACAATGCTTTAATCAATAAATAATTGTAAATAGTCTAATTAACGGGTTATTTGATTAAATGACTTAACAACAAAGATCGATGTTTTATAAATAAAAATACAACAAAAACAAATGTTTAGTTAAGATGAGCAAGGTATGCTCGGGAAATGACAGATACGTATTCCCGCACTTATTATCATTGATGTGTAGATTATATAAGTAGGCAAATGGCCAGTTGGTTCAATGTCGTACGTTTGAAACCAAGTTGTTGGTAAGAGAAGTTTTGTCAGTGACAATTGTAAGTCAAACGGGTAATAATTACAACTGTGAAAGTAATTAGTATAACAGATATATTGTATATCGAAGGTGTCTTGGCCAGTTGACGGGTTAGTACGAAGTGGTATATTAGATAGCCAAGGGTTTATAGTGTTACCAAGTGGCATTTGTTTAGCCAAGTGGCAATTGGCGTCGGTACAGCCAAGTTGCAATCGGAATTGGTATAGCCAAGTGGCAATTGGTGTTCGTATAGCCAAGTTGCAATCGGCATTGGTATAGCCAAGTGGAGTTCGTATAACCAAGTGGCAGGGTTTTCCGTACATATCGTTTAATCATACACTAGGCAAGTGTCCTTTATATTTGTATATTTTGCTTCAACTTAACACTAGGCAAGTGTACCCTATATTTGTATATATTGAATTTGTTATATCTGTATATTTTGCATCCATATTGTCCTCATAAGACTTGGGCATTATCCAAGTACGATCCCAGGTAGATCGCTCGGGTCCCGCACGTTACAGTCATAACTTTGTGACGTTATTTCTCTGTTCTCTGAAAATTGTCATAAGCACCCTTTTCTCATAGGCGCAATCATATATTTTCGTCTATGAAAATAAATAATCCCGGAATCCAAGTTCCTGTCAGTATTACGGTTCAGATAGCCAATACACTCAGGAAGGCGTTTCTCTCGTTTGGTGTTCCGGACTTTAACAACCCTTGCTGCAATAATGTAGCCCTCTCTTTTCAGGAACTAGCTATTTTCGACAGATTTAGGCACATCTCTGCAGTTAAAACGATGACGCCATGGCGCAAACATTGCAATAAACGTGACGTCACAATGCTTTTAGAACGTCGGAATACATGCACGAGGCTTTATTTGGGCAGTGACCGGACAAAGCTTTGGTTTATAAGGTTACCTTTATAAGGTCAATGCAAGGGGTAGTTGCAGGATAAAAATTTAAAATAACTATGTAGATTGTTATGATGAGGAAGAATGCCTCTTCCAAAATTGTGAATTTTATGGCCCCAGG
Organism: Saccostrea cuccullata; assembly: GCF_032062105.1. NCBI lineage: Eukaryota > Metazoa > Mollusca > Bivalvia > Ostreida > Ostreidae > Saccostrea > Saccostrea cuccullata. Next base: position 59,458 of record NW_026935041.1, read on the forward strand.
GTCAGGGGTTCTGGTGTAAGGGCGGGCTTTATTAATTATATATAAGGAAATACATTAATTCTTTGAAAATCTTCTTCTCTGCTCCTGGGTATTAAACTAAGTATACAGTTATGATGGGGAAGAATGCCTATTCCGAAATTGTAAATTTTATGGACCCAGTTGGGTCAGGGGTTCTGGTGTTAGGGCGGGGGTCTATTGATTATATAATGAAAATAGATTAAATCTTTGAAACTTGTTTCTTCTTGCTCCTGGGTATCTAGCAGATGAACTACAGTCCCTGAAACGTTCTACTTTCCCCCCTGAACGGTGAACGAACGCATAGCGAACGGTGAATGAACGATGTGCGAATGGTGAACGCAACTCGGTGAACGATGTGTGAACGGTGAACGTTGAGTGAACGCAGAACGCGAACGCGAGCGCAAACTGAACGGTGAAAGCAAGATGAACGATTTATTCGGAGTGCTCTTTTCCTTGCATTGATATTATTCTATAGTATATAATTCTAATTTCAGTTTCTAAAATATAAATAAACAATAGATAGATAAATAAGTAAATAATAAAAACATTTTTTTTTTCTGCACATACCTATGTTTTCAATCGAAGTCGATATTTTAATAACATGATTTATTATTTTTCTATATTGTTCCAACTATCTGATTGGCTCGAACTATATCATATGATCAAGTATAAAAAGTGTCACAGACTAGATGTTTCTATTTTAATAATTTATAAACCTGCTGTTTCTAAAATTGGAAACGTTCTTCTGTGAAGCAACATTAGTGCTGATGTCACAATAGTCTTTATAGATTGGATGTTTCTAAAAACAGATACTGCAGCTGGTATTCATTACTGTGACGTCATAATGCATTGACATAACAGTGCCTTCGATATATAATTCGTGCTCGGTCGATATGCTTTCTCTAAGGTCTATATATCGAGGGATTTGCCTCATCAAAAGGCTATAACTGTATATCAAATTGCCGTAAACATGTGTATTTGTTACCGAACGCGTGTAGTTTAAATATAAAATCTACTTATATAGTAAATATGCTTACTCTTTTAACTAATAAAATAATGTGGACTTTAAAGATAAACTATCACTTAGGGCGAATTCACCATGCATCGGACACCCTTGTACTTCAACAAGTTCTAGCGATATCGCTACCGACGGAAAATTATCAAAATGGAGCTTAACATTTAGTTTGTGATCAAAATATCAATTTAGGACATAATTATATGCCCTTTATCGAGAAAATATCCCCAAAAATTGAGATTTAAGGAATAATTGAGAATTCACCATGGATCGGACATTATTCACCATGTATCGGACAGAAGACCGGAAAAATATCATACCTTTATCACAGTGCTTTAAATTCCTTGATATGGATATATTTTCATCTTTTACATAAGAAATAACACTAAACTTAAATTTAATTGACTCTATCGATGCAAAAATCCGGGTTAGAATAGGTCCTCAGTACCCCCTTGCTTGTCGTAAAAGGCGACTAAATGGGGCGCGGTCCTTCGGATGAGACCGTATAAACCGAGGTCCCGTGTCACAGCAGGTGTGGCACGATAAAGATCCCTCCCTGCTCAAAGGCCGTAAGTGCCGAGCATAGGCCTAAGTTTGCTGTCTTTCAACGGCAATGGTGACGTCTCCATATCAGTGAAACATTCTGGAGAGGGACTTTGAACAGTACACAATCAATCGTTGCACAAATGTAGAACAATTCAAGAGACTTCACTCTGCCTTGGAAATGTATTAAATTGCTTATAATGCGGTAATTCGCGCCTTTTTCTCGAGGTTTATCATACTCTGGTTCGAAGAAATAAATTGAGTCAAATTCCAGACGTCATATATCGATAACTTGTATTTTGACTGAAAATATAGAGTTTTTATTTTCTTTTTCCGCAAAAGAAACAGCTGTCAGCTGGGTTCTGTATGAAAATGGTGGTGCTTACCTTTGCATCGAAAAGTGTCCGATGCATGGTTAATTTGTGTCCGATGTACGGTGAAATTAGCATACTAGTAAAAACCAGCTCTAATAAGAATTAAACAAACATTCAAGTGAAATTTCTTTATAATTTATGTAAAATTTCCAATCCCTGACAAAATTCACCAAAGTCCGACTCGTTCCGTGGAAGTCGAATTTAAAGGAACGATAACTATAAAACTTGTAAAATCATAAATTTCGGGTTATTCCCAATTGATGATGTAAAATATGACGTAACTTCAAGGCCATTCTCGGGGTATTTTTATCACAACATGATAAACACAATCGGTATCATTAAAAAATTTAAATCTTCATCTTTAAGACAGAAACAAATAAATACACAGAACTCATAAGTTGAAAGAGAGTTTATTGCCTGAAGTTGTTCGAAGCAAGGCAAGTGTCCGATGCATGGTGAACTCACCCTATAGAATGAATAAATTACATCGTACCCTGTTGAAACAACCATACATGTATTTCCGTGCCAAGGCGATTCTGAGTAAAATAACGGATTTTTTTTAAAATTGCAATTGTCTGTTAACGTATAGCATAAAAAACTCGTATTTTAAAATTCTAATGCGAAATTAACTATATTAATGTGTTATTCTAATGCTGCAAGGGCGCCTTTTCCAAAATTGTGAAATTTGTGGGCCAAGTTGTCAGGGGTTCATGTGTGGTAGCGGAACTACTGATTTTTGCTGAATATAACTGATTAGTTGAAATGCATTTTTTTTTGTTCTCCTACTCTACATCAATGGGTATTTAATAACTAAACTAAACATGCTAAGTGTATAGTTATGACACGCAATGGTGCCTCTTTCAAAATTGTGAATGCCATGATGTCTAGTTTAAAACGTAAACCCAATTCAATCGTTGGGAAGTTGTTGCATGGTGCTCAGGTGACCTATAAGGCGCATGGGCCTCTTGTTTGGGGGAGGACAACTCCTTAGGATCTCTGTAATGGTGCAAATGCGAGCATGAATCACTTTCGCACATATTTCGGCTCAAATTATCAGTAAATGTCTATTTTATTAACATTTCTTACCTGGACTGCCAGACATAAATCGATCCAAAAATATATTC
>NW_026935042.1:0-6243 GCF_032062105.1 Saccostrea cuccullata
GATTTTGAAATGAAAAAAAGAAAAAAGACCAATGTTCCACAGTCAAAAGTCACCATGAAAATACCAGCAACATTCAGTGAATGGTTTGAAGAATACGATCATAAAGAAATAACTGATGCAATTAAAGAATCTAAATACAGCAACAGTATGAAATGGGAAGGGGACAAGTTGCGCATCACACAAGCATTATTTGACAGCTTTTTCCAACCTGCATGTGCAGGAATTATTGATCATGTTAACCATCTGTTGGAGAAACCAAATGTGAGAGGTACACAGACAATATTAATGGTCGGTGGATTTTCTGAATCACTTATACTACAAGCTCGTATTCGTGCCGCATTTCCCGATTTCCGTGTTGTAGTTCCAAATGATGCCGGCTTGGCGGTTTTAAAAGGGGCAGTATTATTTGGTCATAATCCTCGCGTAATTATGGCAAGAGTCGCAAAATATACTTATGGTTTTGCATCATTTGAGAAATTTAATCACAAAATACATAGTAAAGAAAAGAAGATATCAATGAATGGAAAAGATTTTTGTAAAGATATATTTGATGTGCATGTACGGAAAGGAGCTAGCCTTCATATCGACGAAGCACAAGCGAAACGACCGTACGAAGTCAATCGTGAAGACCAGACTGAACTTGACTTAGAATTATATGTGTCATATTCAGATGAGGTACCGAAATATGTAACTGATCCAGGATGTCATTATTTAGGAACTCTAAAAGCCCAAGTCCCAAAACCCAAGAAAGGGACAAAACATGGGGTTAATGTACAGTTGATATTTGGCGGGACTGAACTCCGTGTTAAAGCAGAAAATATGTCTAATGGGGACGTAACTAGTGCCGAATTTAATTTCCTTGGAGAAGAACCTTAGAGTGATGCAAATTCTGCTTTGTTTATTTTATTTTATTTGAATAGAACAATATTTGTATACCTCTTCAAGAATGTACATATCTACATCTAGAATTGTACGGATTAGTGTTAAATCAAAATATTGTATACTATATTTTCATCGAATAAAACTGATTGTTACAAATTCTTGTCACATTTCAAATTATCATTGTTTATTGTTGAAGGTGAAATTTCATTTTTTTTCTTTGTTTTCACAGTTTAAATTTAACTGTTGGTGGTCTTACATGCAATGGGTAAAAGCGAATGAAAACGGAATTATTAGTATATATTTATATATTATTAGTATATATATATTAGTATATATATATACGAAAATATAAATATAAATTTAGATTTACATTATTTTTTAAACATTATACAGAGTATACTTTTTTATTGAAATTAAATTCTCAATATCACTTTAAAAAAATGTTTCTCTACAAAATCGAATTCTTAGGAACATAGAGTTTAAGGCAGTCCGATCCTCAGGTTTATAGAATTAGCAGTTAAGTAATCAAAAATACTCATAAAAGTATCTCTGAATCCACAAAGTTATGTAAATTTATCCACAGTTTTTTTTTCAAGATAAAGATTAAAGTTTATCATATTATATAGGATAATTGTCAAATTTCCAATATTTTTGCAGAAAAAGCGAATTGGAATATCAGCAATGCATTTTCTAATTGCAAATTGATCAACAAATATATTTTAGGTTAAAAACAAGATGTATCCAGGCATTTAGAGAAATTGGCATGATTTTTTATACTAATTTGGTATTTTTTGTCTCCTATTTCCGTCACGTATCCTATTATACATAGCGTAAAAGACTTTTGCTATCATTAAAAGACACCAAAAATCACTTCTTATTTCATACCATGCAAATAAGCTTTGGTATCTAAGGCTGGATTCAAGAAAATCTTATTTCTCTAAAACTGTACTATTTTTTCCCTTTAATAGGGTACAAATGTCACCTTTTATAACATCCTTTCTAATACTTCCAAAAACCTTGAATCTTATAAAGATGAATAAAATGAAAATTGTTGCATGAAAAAAATTCATTTTCAAGCTTCATTTTGATGCATTTCAATTTAAATATTAATTTTTGGAGTTTTCCTTCCTGGCTGAGGATAGGATATCCTTAAGCATGCAACTTAATAAAAGGCAATCTGTTACAGACCGCAGTCTGAAAGGTTACGTACTTTGAATAAAAAAAAATCCAAGTGCTTACGGACCAAGTTAATGCACTTTGAAAACAATCTTTTCAGAATGCAGTAATATCGAACATATTAAATCACTTTGAAAGCAAATATTGATATTCGATTTAAAAAAAAAATCTTTTCAGAATGCAGTAATATCGAACATATTAAATCACTTTGAAAGAAAATATTGATATTTGATTTTTTATAAAATAAGTTATTTGATAAATATTGAAATATATGAAGAAAAAAATTGTGAATTCCCACAATCTGGTAACTTTAATTTCACAGTTATTTGATTTTAAAGATTATTTCTACATTTTATACAAGTTGTTTTATTTTTATTCTTTTTTAATTAATTAATCAATTCATTTTTGGTATTTGGGTTTGTAAAGGTACTTTGATGGAAGTGGCTATCGTTGCTTAGGTCAGCGATATTGTCCTTGTGCCTCTCTTCTTTAATAAGTTGCTTTTCTTGTTTTTCTTTTTCAGGAAAGCTTATATAATTTTTAAAATAATATAAATTATATATATATTTACGATATCCAACTTTATTGAAAGAAAAAGTTCAAGTATATTAATGCCATACCAGTAATGTTATGGTGGTGCCTTTCCATTTAGCCAATATTCTGACATTGTTACAGGTGACTGGTTTTGGCTAGTTGTGAATGGTGTACAGGTAAGGGGAGAGAGAGAACAAAAGAAAAAGAAATTAATTACAGGTGACTTATAGTCTGTTTTTATATTAATCACAGGTAAAATTTAAAATTCTGATAATGTAAAATTGACATACAAATGCCTTTGAAATATTTTAAAAATCTCTATACTTCGTGTTTACAAAAATTGAGATTTATACTATTACTAGTAATTAGTTTGTTGTAATAAGAATAAATTTCCCACAAATGGCATAAAGAATAAAGTAAGACGACTGTTCATTTTCAAATAAACTTACTATAAATAAATGTTGTTTATATCAGATTATTTTGTTTGAAAATGTGCTACAGAAGTACTTATTCATCTCATGCATAAAATACTACATTATCAAAAACTCTCGACAAGCATTTTGTAAATGAATGTGGATGTTTTATCTAAAAATCTACATGTACGAGGGCCGTTCAAAAATTACGCGGACTGTGCTATTATTTACTCTTACAGACGTCATATAGTTATAAAATTTCACAGAAATATGTATCTTAAAGATTTCAATAATTTTAAGCAAAATTTCTGTATTTTAGAAAAATTCTACTAAAATTATCGGTATGTTGATATCGTTGATGGAGAGGTACAGCGCACGACAAAAAAAAATTGAAGCAAAAGCATGCGGATTCAAAAACTTAACTCATTGATTTTCTAAAATTCGCGATATTTTTCAACAATTTTCTCAAATGTACCTTTAAATTGTTCTATTATACTATTGTACTAACAGAAAGAGAAAACGAGTTTTATGTACTTTTTATATATAAAATAAATTTCTGTAAAAAATATGTTGATCGATAAAATTAAGTTTTTATGGTTGTTCTGTGAGCTTTAAAATGTACGAAAGGGTAAGACAAAATTTGTTGTGCTAAGTATGAAAACGCTTTGGGAAAAATTTCTTGAAACTTGTGAAATTTTTATTTTAAAAATTCCGTATAAATTACATTTTAATCCCTGGACAGTTTTTAAAGGTTGATATGCTTGTTAAAAGTAATGCTCAATAATATGAGAACACAAGCTGTGGGTGTGTGGAGGACCCTTAAAATATGTGTAATGCTCGAGATATCGGCAACATAGATCCAAAATATGTATAATAAAACATGTAGTAAACTAGGCTACTCGTGACATTCGCCCACAAATAGCAAATTGAAATTTTAGACAGTTAGACCTCTGTAAAAAGGCTATACGGGAGGACGGGAAGAAGATTATAGACGAAAAGTTAACGTTATCCGGACTGTAAAGAACGTGATTGAGAGTCACCAATATCACACTATATCTCATAAGTAGTTTTTGGTTTTAAAACAAAAAAAGAATATTCTTTACTTGTTTAATAGATTTTAAGCTTGACAAGAAATGATGTTTTGATGTTGAGTAGATAAAGTAACTCAAACTATACAGGTACTCAAGGGAAAATGTTGAGAAAATGAAAGCTCAATCACAAATTTTTTATAATGCTCGTGACGTCGAAGATTTTGCTGCGCCGTGACTTAATGGTATGTCCTGAAAAATCACTCAAAATTAATACCAATTTACAACATTTTGATATGAAATTTTGAAAACCATATAAGTAAAGATTTTTTTTTATATTATTTGTGAAATTTTGCCCGATTATGTCGTCAAATATTTCTTCTGTGCAACAAGTTCGCGTAATTTTTGAACGGCCCTCGTAGTTCTTTAACGTTTCATGTTTGCGTTAAAAATCAAATTGCAGGTTTTGGATACAAATTACATATATCAAGTAGGTTATATAGTAAAAAATAAGGTTTAATGAAGATAAATGGGGATTTTTTTCAATTTATTTTGCAGAAATAATTTAACTACATGTTATTAAGAACCTCCTGTGATGAAAATTAAATATGCGATGCAATAAAATATGTTTAAATCAAGTCATAAAGATACAGTACGGGTGTGAATGATTACTTAGTTACATGTAAATGCACATGCATATATAAGTTTTTTCTTCCACAAAATTATAAAAACTAGTCTTTCATGATAATTTTTATTTTATTGAAATAAAGTCACAACATAGATCGTCTAATGGTAACATTGTGTAAATTGAATTGCCATTAAGCAAAAGTACCTAATACTAAAATAAAACTTTTCAGTTTTTAATTCAAATGTACAGCATTTTCCTAAATTATTTTTTACAATTGCCAATTGGAATATGTTACAGAACACAAACATCTTGGGATACTAAATTCTGTCCTCCAACTTAGGATGGTCTGATCATATTGATATCATTATAAAGAAAGCATACCAAAAAATAGGGCTTCTAAAAAGACTAAAATTGACTGTGTCAAGAAATATTCTATCCCAGATCTATACATGTATATCTTTTATTAGAACACAACTTGTATATGCTGTCGAAGTTTGGTCTGGATGCACAAAAACAGACATTGAGAATCTTGAAAAAGTTAAATTATTTGCTGCAAGAATAGTTACTGTGCTTAAAATTGTTGCTTCAAGAAATTCGTTATATTAATTTGGAAACAGGTTGGGGACCATTGGCATACTGAAGAAATAGGGCAAAATATTAACAATGTATAAAATGCATAATAATTTAGTACCTATTTATTTACAAATCTTAGTACCAGATACAAGAGGCAATATTTCAGGATACACTACCCGAGATTCTTTAAATTATTCTTTGCCAAAATACAGATTAAAACTACGTAATAAATCATTTATTATCGATACTGTTAGAAAGTGGAATTTCCTTAGTCTTAAAACAATGGAGGCAACTATCTGCAAAATAGTAATGTAAAAACTCAGAAATACTTTTTTTTATGGAAAAAGGTTTTTGAACATAATTCATACAAGATTAAGACATAACTGTATTTTAAATTTTGACTTATATCGCTGTGGGATCAAAGGCTGGTGAAGGTCTCGAAGGGTGTAACTGATGTCACTAAGTTACACTATCAAAACTTCGAGTTAATGCCTACCTCTCAAATATGTTCTGCCAACAAATCACATGTCACACCTCCCCGTTGTGGCCCTGGAAATGCTTAGATAGTTGAGTGGCAGTGGCAAAAGGCGAGTCTCCAGCGTCTTTAAACAACTGGTACCTGTGACTAGGGGAAGGACAAAAACCCCAACAGAAAACCACCGGTCTTCCGGGTCCAGGGGGTTGTGTGTAGGGTTAGCAACCCTACCGTGTAAAACAACAAGTGCTACATCTGGAAGAGAAGGTTCTTCAAAAGGAAGACGAAGAACGCCATGTGGTGAAAGCCAGAGACAGAAGGAAACTACAAGGCCGAAAACTCTTCCCGGACCCAGAATTATAAATACTAGTATAGGATCTTGGAACGTAAGAACCATGTACGAAGCGGGAAAACAGCGCAAATTGCAGTAGAGATGAGAAACTATAATCTTACACTGCTCGGCATGAAGAAGAAAATTCACCACATTCTCAAGGAGTGGCAATCATGCTATCTAAAACAGCAAGGGAAGCATTA
>NW_026935043.1:0-6158 GCF_032062105.1 Saccostrea cuccullata
GGATTGAAAAGGTCACTGGATTTGACCTACAAATGGGGTTTCGTTAGATCTTTGTGTAGCGATCAAACTGGAGCGGATCAAAGATCTAATTTTAATTAGATTAACCCAAGTTTTACATAGGAATATTTAGGAAAAGTCTTTAAAATATCTTCTTCTCAAGAACCACTGGGCCAGGAAAGATGAAACGTGGAATCATTCTCAAGTAGTTTAGATTGAATTGTTCAAATCATGACCCCCAGGGCAAGGGTGGGGCCAAAATGGCCAACCCAAGTTTTACATAGGAATACATAGAAAAAATGTTTAAAAATCCTTCTCAAGAACCACTGGGCCAGGAAAGATGAAACTCATGTGGAATCATCCTCAGGTAGTGCAGATTCAAGTTTGTTCAAATCATGACCCCTGGGGCTAGGGTGGGGCCAAAATGGCCGACCCAAGTTTTACATAGGGATATATAGGGAAACCTTTTAAAATCTTCTTTTCAAGTACTTCAAAGCTATGATTAGTTATATATATATATGGAATCATCCTCAGGTAGTGTAGATTCTAGTTTGTTCAAATGATGAACGCCTGGAGGGGGGGAAGTAAATTCAAGCCCGATGTGCTCAGGTGAGCGCTGTGGCCCCTGGGCCTCTTGTTTTTGTTTTTTTAATAAATACTTTTCTTTTTTTTTTTTTACTAAATGATAGTATTCAGCATGAGAAATGAAAAAAATTATGAGGTTATAAATTCATCATTTCAGTGTGATAAATATTCCATATAAAAAGAATCTTCTATATACATGATAAAGAATAAGCAATCAAATCTTTATATGCATATTGACATACATGTATTTTATTTGCTACAGTATAGATGTATACTTTTAATAATTCTACAAATTCAGTCAGGGGGATCCGACTTTTTCCCTAAGCGGAGGACACGAATTCTCTGAATTAGCTTGTTAGTATTTTCTTGTATTTTAGTAATACCTAGTACATATCTGGTATCTCCAATGCAGAGGACACATATAAAGGTTCTCTGCAAAAATGAAATCCTTTACCCAGCTCTAGAATTAAGAAATTAATGTTGATGATGTGTCGCCCTTGCAAGTGATAGATATTTCCACTTAAATGTTGTGCGTAAATATATTTATAATGAAGGCATGTTATTTTAAACTTGTTTACATAACAACTTACCGACACAGACAGAGAGAGAGAGAGCTGCAGGTTTCAGAATCATATATTCAATTCTTACCATTTCTCTCAGGTTCTCCCTCGTCAATCTTTGAGGACTATATTCATCTGTGTCCTCCTCCTCGTTTTCTTCCTCATCCGCTGGAACATATGTGTCTGGGCCACATAAAGTACTGACATTATTTTTTTCCTAAATCTTCTTTGTAAATTGGTTTTGATTATGTACTTATGTTAGAAGTCTGTGAAAGCAAAAATGGTGTTTTGTACAGAAGCCCGTTGGTGCCACGTAGGAAAAATATTTTATCTGGCGGCCGCACTTATCTGGCGGCCGCTACATAATATTTGGCGGCCACCACATAAATTATCTGGCGTCCGCCAGATAACACCTGGCTTCCTGAAACGCGCGCATGTTTTCACGTGAGATTTTAGGAAGAGGTAGATACACCCAAGCACGCTTGGAGTACGCTGTAGTTTCATTGCGAAACCAACCAACTACAAAATACAACCAGATCCACGAAGTTGTGTGTAAATAAAAATGGCGACAACAATGATATCCAGTGTAATTTTTGCGACGAAAAAGATTTTGTCGACATACCACTTGTTTTAGAGTTCTTAAACTGATAACAATTCGATGATTTACTGCCAGAGAACACAAAATTTTTATGTAAACCCCATATGAAAATACAAAGAAGCGGCTGTGTCAACATCCATCTTCTTAACCCAATAAAGATACAATAACACCTTGTACAAAATAATTCATGTGGCGGCCGCCAAATAAAATATTTTTCCTACGTGGCACCAACGGGCTTCCTTAGTTTTGCAAAGCACAAAGTAACTCGTTTTTCAAATGAATAACATTTGAAATAAATTCAAACTAAAATCAGATGTTTCAAAAAGGGATTTCGGATGCTTTTTTTACTTGATGAAAATAAACAATCACATGAATAAATCAGCAAGATGGTAAAAAACATTTGACGTCCGAGGTTAGTGTGCGAGACGAGCAATCCGAGGAGCTCAGAGTGTTGTGATCAAGTCGAAGGTGACAATATCCGCATCGCCTACGGTTACCATTTCCGATGGTTCACGATGCCGTGCAATCTTTTTCTTGCTGGCTCAAACAGTAATCCAGATCACACTTTACACCATATAAATCAAGGCCCCGTGTCGCAGTACATGCTTGCACAATGTAGATCCCTCACTGCTCAATAGCCGTTGCTGCCGACTATAAGACAAAATTTGCAGCTCTCAACCGACAGTGGTGGCGTCTCCATATGAGTGAAAAATTCTCTAGAGGGTCGTTGAGCAATGTCTTAGGTCTTGTATGGTCGTCGTCTGTTCTTTGATAGCTGCTACCTGCCGCTCGCTCAGCTTCCTCATATTTAAGTCCTTAATCGCTAGCATGGCATTTGCCTACTTCTCTGCCTCAAACATGGGCTCTTGCTTACCTAATAACTCCGGCAATATGTCGACTATATCATCAGCAGCAGGATTTATCAGAGTCTCTTCAGGAACTAGATCTGCCGCTTCCTCTGGGAGAGTATTCAACATCGTCCCTTCAACATCTTTCCTCCGGATGTACATATCCGGAATTCATCCAGTATGCCAGTGAAGCTGCCTGTTCCCATCTAGTTAATAAATCCTTCTGCTTGTCGCCGGCGTGAAGCAGTGGATGAAGTGTCTGCTCTAGATTGGCAAAGTTAGGAGCCAATCCTAACGTCGCGGGTTCGAATTTTACTGTGGGACGTAGAGATCAGTCCTTCAATAAGACCGTATAAAACTACGTCCCGTGTGTCGCAGTAGGTACTGGCACGAAAAAGATCCCTCACTGCTCAATTACCCTGAATGCCGAGCATATGTTAAAATCGCAGCTCTTCATCGGCAAATGGTATGAGTGAAAATTTCTGGAGGGACGTTGAACAATAAAAATCAATCCAGACGAAAAGCTTACTAGCCATTACCACATCAACCGAAATGTCTGTTCCCTTGTGGGGTCTATATCATTTCCCATATGCCAACAGTTCTTTTTTCCGCTAAAGACACAAAATCACATCGCTAACATGTATATGGCACCTAATTTTTCACATGTGTCTTGAGAAAGTGTTTTATGGCGTATTTTTTATCTGCTTGAAATACACAGAGTGCAATGACAAACTCGTCCCTTTTTTCGGCCTCTGACACTTCCGTGATGAATCTGAAATTACATACGAGTAAGGTAAGGATGAATTTATCTTCTCATTCTCATAAAATAAATCTCTGAATATAAAAGACAGAATAAAAATAAAAAAAAAAGGAAAAGCAAAATTTAAAAAAATAAATAAATAAAGCAGAAGAATGATAAAAATATCTCAGCGTCAAAATTTTATACAACCCTATGCTGGAAAATGACTGAAAATGCTGGAAATAAACTAATTTATTAACTATGTAATTATACTCCTGCCTCAAAAGAGAGAGGGTATATAATACTTAGTTCTTGAAACAACGAGAAATTTCTCGAAGATTGAAAATCTCCCGCACAACAATTACTTCTGTGACTGATCGTTTGCATGTTACATCGCTTCCGGAGGATTATTGAAATTGACATGGGAGGCTTTGTGAAATTTTAATTGGTCTACATTTTAAAAATCTAAATTACAATTTTATTTCACAATGAAATGGACATATAAGGAATCTCTGTCTAGTAAAAATAAAGTATGCCAGGGACATCTTGATAGTTGGAAAATGGTTAGACAACCTTGGTCCGAAATATCTGACGTCTTCCTGGCTTTTTAACAATTTTGATCTTTTACTTGCCAGGAAAACGTCAGAACCGGCGCTATTACCAGTTTCCGTTCTTCGCAGAGGTAGCACATATTGAAATGAAAATCGATATACACGGATTTATCATATTAAGAACATCTAAGTCAAGTTACGTTATGGGTACGATCGGGCCATATTGAACAGAGTTTTGCCCCTTTGACTCGGAAAAATTCCAATAATTTGTAGTTTCCGTTTATTTCCTTCGCAGATGTTGCACATATTTAAATGAAATGTGGTATACAGATTTATTATACGAACATATAAATCAAGTTCTGTTTTGGGTAAGATCGGGTCATTTTCAACAGTTATGCCCCTTGTACCTAGAAAAATTCCAATTATTTGGGGGTAGGGAACATAAGTGTTTTATAAACATCTCTTGTTCATAATAATGTCATTTCACTGTCACTCTGTCATGCAGACAGGGAGGAATCGAAGCTTTATCAATCTTGAAGGTGACATTGTCCCATAGTTTGTCCTGTTGAGCACAGCCACTCTCCAGAAAAGAAATCATGGCCTCATCATGTTTGGGAGTGACTCTTACCCATGACGAATCGCAATAGAACGCACAGCTTGATACAGGTAGACACGGCTCTTTGAGACAGAATTTGATTCTTCTTTTGAGAGAAAACTGCTGTTTCTGCCAGTGTTAGAAAGTTAAATTCATCGGTGAGGGAACTCCTATCGACTACTCCATCACTCCCTGGAGTGCTCCTCCTCGGGGGCATGGCATAAGGAAAGAGCAGGTACCGGACCAACAGCATCAGACTCGTGAGGAATGGTGACTTAGGTCTCCATAGGAACAGAGGCGTACATCTCCAAGGAGGCAAAAACAGATAATGGAGGAGCAAGGGAGGGAATAGGAGAGAACATAATGTGGATTGTGACCTTGGACTGGCTCAGTTGGTAGAGCACTTGCTTCGTGATCGAGAGGTCTTGAATTCGAATCTCGGTCTCAACTGACCATTGTCGATTAATAAAATGGGTAGCAACTGTTCCTTCGCCATGCGCTCGGCACTTGAAGTGTAGTCTTAACTATATTTGTGAAATGCATGACCCCTGGATCAGGGGTTTTGGTGAAGGGGGCGGCTTTTTTGATTATATAGTGAAAATGCATTAATTCTTTAAAAATCTTCTTTGCTCCTTGATATTAAACAAACTAAGTATATGGTTATAATGAGCAAGAAAGCTTCTTCCAAAATTATGAATTTTATGGTCCCTGGATTGGGGGTTGCGGTGTTAGGGTGGGGCTCTATTGATTATATAGTGAAAATACATTGATTCGTTAAAAATCATTTTCACTGCGCCTGGGTATTAAACCGATACACTTTGAACGTAGTTATGGTGACGAAGGCTTCCTCTTCCAAAATCGTAAATTTCATGGCCCCTGGGTCAGGTGTTCTGGTCTTATGATTATATAGTGAAAGTGCATGAATTCTTTGAAAATCTTTTCCTTTGCTCCTGGGTATTATGTCAATGATCTAAGTATATATATTTATGATGAAGAAAGGTGCATCTATCAAAATGGTTAATTTCATGCCCCTTGGTCAATGGTAATCGGGGGGGGGGGGTTAAGTAGTTTGAAAATATAATTGAAAATAGAATTTGAAATCTGCTCTTTGGTATTAATAAACCAATATAATAAAATGAAGTTTATGATAAAATTTCCAAAATATGTGGCCCTAGGATCAGTGGTTCCTGTGGAGTCGGTTGCTCAACTGGTTATAAAGTGGAAATGCATTTTCCCTTTGTTACTCTGATCTACCTCTGCATATTAAGTAACTAGAGTAAGCACAAGTACGTCAAAAACGAATTACTCCGCTTAACGTGACTTTAAAAATATTCTTAATTGAAAATCGTTTTTAATAATTTTTGTTTGTATTCTAGCCTTTCATTGGTTAATTTCCGAAAAGGAACTGTATTGTAAAACCAGTTTTGGTATGGGGACACAGCCCCTTGACAACCAGTTGAATCATCTATACCCATGTAATCCTCTCATTTCCAGTCCTCGGAATTCATGCAAAATTCCATATTTAATAATTAAATGTACCTTTATATTCAAACAGTTACTCGATCTTACCACCTGTTAACAAACATCATGGCTGCTAGGTCTATGCATCAGTTATTACCTCCCCTTGCTTCCGATCACCTCCATTACTACGGTTTATTATTAGGCGCTAATTTGAACTCTTAAAA
>NW_026935044.1:0-61342 GCF_032062105.1 Saccostrea cuccullata
GATAATCATGATTTAGAGAAAAATTATTGGCATTTTTAAAAAATCTTCTCCTCAAGAACCACTGGTCCAGGAAAGATAAAACTCATGTGGAATCATCCTCAGGTAGACTAGATTCAAGTTTGTTCAAGTCATGACCCCCGTAGGGCGGGGCCAAAATGGCCGATCAAAGTTTTACATAGGAATATGTAGGAAAAATCTTTAAAAATCTTCTTCTCAAGAACCACTGGGCCAGGAAAGATGAAACTCCTGTGGAATCATCCTCAGGTAGTGTAGATTCAAGTTTGTTCAAGTCATGACCCCCGGGGGTAGGGCGGGGCCAAAATGGCCGATCAAACTTTTACATAGGAATATATAGGAAAAATCTTTTAAAATCTTCTTCTCAAGAACCACTGGGCCAGGAAAAATGAAACTCCTGTGGAATCATCCTCAGATAGAGTAGATTCAAGTTTGTTCAAGTCATGACCCCCGGGGGTAGGGCGGGGCCAAAATGGCCGATCAAAGTTTTACATAGGAATATATAGGAAAAATCTTTAAAAATCTTCTTCTCAAGAACCATTGAAACAGGAAAGATGAAACTCATGTGAAATTATCCTCAGGTAGTGTAGATTCAAGTTTGTTCAAGTCATGACCCCCGGAGGTAGGGCGGGGCCAAAATGGCCGATCAAAGTTTTACATAGGAATATATAGGAAAAATCTTAAAAAATCTTCTTCTCAAGAACCATTGAAACAGGAAAGATGAAACTCATGTGAAATTATCCTCAGGTAGTGTAGATTCAAGTTTGTTCAAGTCATGACCCCGGGGTAAGGGTGTGGCCAAAATGGCCGACCAAAGTTTTACATAGAAATATATAGGGAAACCTTTTTAAATCTTCTTTTCAAGTACTTCAAAGCCAGGATTAGTAATATTTGTATGGAATCATCCTCAGGTAATGTAGATTCTAGTTCGTTCAAATTATGATCCCCTTGGGGGTTAAAATTCAACCCCCCCAACTTAAAAATTGAATTTCGTCAAAAAAGACAAAGAGCGAATCATCATATAACTAGAAAACCAAACAAATAATGTTAAACAATAGTGCCAAATCGACTTTGGGAAAAGTCAAAAAATTTTGTGAACTGAAACTAACACTTTTATATGTCATTTGAAACATGAAAGTGTATAGTTATTACAAGTCACAATTTGATTTACATACTTCATGCTGTGTTTTGTTGATCTCCTTCGAAATGAATGCGGTTGGAGGGCTAATTTTACACCAAGATATTTACGTGATATTGAAAAGCCATATTTGGAAACGAAAGAATTTTTTTGAAAAATACAAAATTAAGATAATACAAATCGAATTTTGTTAACTATAAACATTTATGAAACCGTTTAAGCACCTTTGTAAAAGGGTGTGGAATCTTTGATTCAATTATGAGTAAAAACAAAACAGGCATAATTTTCACTTAAATGAAATTATTTCCTTTTTCTTTTAAAAAGTTTTTATCAAATCTGACTATAAGCTAAATAACGACAATATTACCTAAAATACTTCATTATTTAATTCTTTATTAATCTATTCAGAGAAACGCACATTATTTAAAATATCAGCAGTTAAAATATTTTGCCATTACCTGATTACGAAGTGTTTGTCAAATATCACGTAAATATCGCACATAGATATCATACAAAAATAAAAGTATATTCGGGGAAAAATGAATATATTATTTCAAATTATTGATTTTTATGAATTTTCTTATCTGTGTTCTTGACAAAGTGTTGAATTGAAAACTCAATTTATTACTTATCTGTAGAGGGATCATTTAATTTATGACACCCCCCTTTCACCATTTAATCTGTTGATTATTTCAAATGCTTATCTGCTTGTGAAACTTTATCGTCAAATCTCTAAAACAAAACAAAGTTACCCCCACCACCCTTAATCAAAGTACTCAGAAGTACAGAGAGCCGGGTTCATTTACAGTGTAGAATGGATTTCTTACATGAATCACGTTTATATTCTGATGAAAAAATTATTTTAAAACTATCAATATAAATGATAAGACACTGACAGTGAGTTTTTCAATCCTAATACCACGGTCCGAATCAGAATGTTTTTTGTCAGAATCAGAATTAATCTGGTACCGCAGCTGAATGTAAACAAACAGGCCAGTCTGGTTCCCTCTCCTGCTTTACTGTGTATGTGTAGAGAACTACGGTAACACTGATTATCAAAAATCCTTACGCTAATGAACTATGTTCTTTGACTTATGAAGTTTTCAAAGTCATTACTACTAATGTTTATTTTATATAGATAAAAGTTTGTTTTATTTTTGTTGCTTTATTTAGCGTTTGTATTATCTCAAAAGCGGTTGAGAGTAAGAACTATATTTTTGCACGTAACTTTAAAATGGCGACTATGGGGTCAACATCCTGCCTTGA
Source organism: Saccostrea cuccullata (assembly GCF_032062105.1). Lineage (NCBI taxonomy): Eukaryota > Metazoa > Mollusca > Bivalvia > Ostreida > Ostreidae > Saccostrea > Saccostrea cuccullata. The sequence continues at coordinate 2,420 of NW_026935044.1, forward strand.
ACAGGATCACATAAGCCGGCAATTGCTCTTTGAGCAATAAGCCCGGCTAAAAAGGTTTGTTAATAATTACATTTGCAAATAATATGTGCTCTATAGAGCAATATACGTACATTATTAGTTACACAGTCAGTTAGTGACCTAATACGGATTCATACAGGGTGTGAAATGGAAAACCGTATTGGGAGAGGCGAAGCCGAGTCCCAATACGGATTTCCATTTCACACCCTGTATGAATCCGTATTAGGTCACTAACTGACTGTGTTACGAATTTATCCCGCTGAAGACCTTTTTCAATATAAAAAAAATATTTGTGCATATTATGAAAATATTAAGTTTTAATCCAATAACAATCAACATAAAATATCGTTACGGTAACAAGAAATTTAACTAAACTACCTACATAAACCGTTTCTTAGCCGCCATTTTTATTTACAATAATAACGCTTCGAACGGAATCGCGTGCCCGATTTTCATATTACGCCTCGACGTAGACGTAAGGCCATTCCAAGATTTTTCTATGTTTAGCGTCCGCGTTCGCCTTGGTTTTTGACACCCCATATAGGAAAAAAACACACAACATCAGGATTCCTGATTACAGAAATTGATTAATTTAGTCGAAATTTTAGAATTTTGTCAATTTCTCCAAATAATTCTGTACAGTAAGTTATATTTGGTGTATTTTAAGCATTTAATCCCTTGTTTTTGCTTAAGAATAGATATTTCTTCTATTAAAGCAGTTTAGTTAGATCAAATCATTTGAAGGGCGTCATTTTTATGACTTTTAAGCCTTTGTTTTATGTTTCGGCTTGTGTGTTTTTTGTGAATAGGTAGGTAGGTTTTTGAAAGATCAGTGGACGCTAAACAGAGAAAAAACCTGGAATGGCCTAATACGGAAAATTTCAGGGCGTGAGTCACGTGATTAGCTTTTATCCAATCAGTAATCGACAAATTTGTCTGAAGCGGGATAATATATAAATGGTGCCTGTTTTGGAGGGTAACATTTGAAATTGACACCCCAAGGAAAACCATTGTCAACCGACGCGTCAGCGGAGGTTGACAATGGTTTTCCGAGGGGTGTCAATTTCAAATGTTACCCTCCAAAACAGGCACCATTTATTTTATTATACTGAATGTCTTATTGATTAAGGACGTCAGCAAAAAAAAAAAAAAAAAAAAAAACCGTCGATCGTCTTTACGTTCATGTATAGAAAGATTTCACACTCACCGGTTCACTAATCTCCTTATTGTTTGTTTGATACTCGAATTAGAGTCATTTATCATATAAAGCTTCGTTATTTCTGGCTCGCAAGCATGTCTCCTACACTCGTAAGCATGTATCGTCTGTCGTTTGTTGTTTTCAAGTAAGCTTTATCGGACGCAAGCTTTTATTGACGTCAAGTTAATTCCGGTTCTTTCAAACGCGCAACTGACGTTTTGAGAATTCTACGGTGAACCGTACGCGCATAATTTCCACGCATGTGGCATTACCGTTGTGTTACCCGTTGTCACGTGTGTTGCTAAGGCTCAGGGTAATCGAACGGATTGTTAACTGCGTCTAAACCAATCAGATTTTAGTATTTAACATGAAAGTATAATAATCTACATTATTACATTTTTACCCGTGAAATACTGTAAATTATTTATTGAATAAAAAATGATATCCTGTCACAGTGTGAAAGGATATCAAAACGATATCCTGTCACAGTGTGACGAATATCAGAAGTGCGGGAAAACTCTCGATTTCTCTTCCCATAACGAAGATTGTTGTAAAATAATCTTCCTTGACCTAATATAAGATAGATTGAAATAAATAAACCATTTTTATAGGGGATTAAACTGTCAAAATTACGAAAAATATGTCGATAAATCCATGTTTACAGTGTTTTCACCTCACTACCTATGACGTCTCAACCGCTCAACTATGACGTCATGTAGCCTATGAATGTATTACAAAAAGACAGAGGCAAAAGGAAAATCATAGATTTTTTTTTAAAAATGTAATAAACAGAAAATTCAATGTTTTGTAGTTGAATATGGAATTTATTTCACTCGTGAGACAGGATTTTTTGATATTTTCACGAGTGCGAAGCGTGAAAATATCAAAAATCCTGTCCCACGAGTGAAATAAATTCCATATTCAACTACAAAACATTGAATATCCTCTATATAGTTGCATATTCATTGCTCTCTCCCACTATGAACATGTAGTCAGCAACTGCGTTCAAAGGACTATAGACGCAATTGCTTTCACTATGAGCGCAATTGCTCTATCACACTCGTGTAGAACAATCTCTTCTACACTTTTAAAACGTGTTGAGAAGTATATATATGAAATATTTCATAAGAGGAATAAAAATAAGTTTTTAATGATATTCTTTGAAAAAAAGGAAATTCAGAATATCTAAAATTGCTGATTTATATCTTTAAAAATTCAATTTTGGTCAATGTATTTAATTGTATAATAAAACTTTTTAAAATTAAAGAGAACTGCCATATTTTTATTTTTTCGTATCGGGCATATTTGTACGAAGAACGATAACTCTTCACACTTGGGTAATAACATTCAGAATAACTACTATATCTATTTCAAGAATGATTTCAGCTATTAAAAATAAATAGAAAAACTAAAAAAAAATTATAGAAAAGCACTCTGGAGTAATACCGGTAATCATTGTAAAAGCATTCTCATTTTTCATCATAGTGTTAAATTATTGATTTTTGTCAGAGGGTTTTAATAACGTTATCAAAACAAAAATGTGACGACAGCGCTGCTTGTATCCAGATAACTGTGTTTGAGAGGGAAATACTTTATAAATTGTTTGTGATTTATTAGAGAAAAGGAGCATTAATCAGGTTTACTGATTTTAAAGCCGTATGTTTTTCTTTACTGAAGACAAGAAGCTGCGTCCTTATGTAAGTCAGGATTTCCTCTGATACTCTTGCAAAAAAATCAAAGAATGCAAATATAAGTAATAAACAACGATTATTCAGTGAACATGGCATTATGAATAGCAATAGCTCTGCTGGCATATTTTCCATGATGCACGGAATATGCCAGCAGAGCAATTGCTATTCATAACGCCATGTTCACTGAATAACGTTGTTTATTTTTTGATTAATATAATGTAAATTGAATTTTCAGTACCATTAAAGCATAGACGCATACGTTCTAAGTTCTACATGTTTGCCTAAGCAACAATTTAAATGGGAAAAATCAGGTGCACAATTTAATACATGTATTTCTTGCAAAGCAACAGAAATGGAAATGGATTCAATTTCGACCAGTTTCTTGACACCCAACACCCACAGCCGTCTTTTTTCTTTAACCCGATGTGGAAGCCCCCCCCCCCCCCCCCCCCACCCACCCAATGCAGCGCAGCGCCTATTCTGTGGAATTATATTTCCTACGAAAAATGATATTTTCTTCTTCAAAATATTTAGCTTGGTATACAATTTAAGTGTATATTACAATTTTTTTAAGTTGATGATACACTATCAGTTCAAACAAACAGCAAAATACAAACTTTAAGAAAGTTTTGGTTCAGATTTGCGTTCTGAATGATAACGTGCATTACACTTAAAACTATGCAATATTAACCAATTGCTCAAAATGGAAACATTCGATCACAAACCCCAATTCTACTTGTGAATAATATTACTCGTATATCAATTCAATTTTCAAATCACACGGATGCACAATATATTGTGTAAAAAAGGTCACCTTTGCATGTGCACTTTCATTTGCATTTCTGCACTCTTTCTACAGAAAATAATGCCATTTAAAGAAACAGTGTATTTCTTCATGTTTTAAGTTTTTAAATCATTAAAATTCACTCGCAAATCTGTTCATACAGCTTTAGATTTTAATTTTAATTTACTTTAAAACATGGTAACGTAAATATTGGTAACGTAAATATCGGTAACGTAAATATCTTTCTGAGATTTATCGTAACTTTTAATGCTGTTGTTTAATTATTCCACTGTTAATTAAAGGCATATTCTAGTGCTTGAGTGTAAGGCAATTTGACCCATAGGAAACAGTGTAGTTGTCTTACTTAATTTGTGAATAAATACTAACACGTAAATATCGATGGATTTTTTAACCATTGGACTCATAAGAAAAAGGGGGGCTATTTTATATAAATACAGATAACCAGTTTCTTTTTTTACCATTCCATGCAATATAAGAGGTGTTCATGATGTTAAAAAGTTACAACTTAATCCCATTGAGTCAATTCAGCAATCCTTCAAGTACTTTTGAATTTCCAAATAGAAAAGTAATGATTTTGCGGTGACATCAAAATTTGAGAAATATATATTAAAATTTTTATTAAAAATTTGTGACACGCATATGTGTGAAAGCTGTGATATTCAGAAAATATAACTCAAATGTAGGACAATCTTGCTAAGAAAAAGATATGTAAGTGATTTACAACTTCTTTTTGGTTTAAAATAAAAACTTCACTATGATAGGCGACAGTAACGTAAATATCGATTTCTGCTAAAAAATGCGATTTTCGCCTGAGACAATCATTCAAGTTACAACAAACAATTGTTGTATTTTAATCAACAACCAACAATGGTTCATATGACTGGCAGAAAATAAAATTTATTAGAAAATTTATATTACTTAAAACACGGTACATTATTTAAAGCGAATTGAGACTATAATTTGAGAATCAGTGTAAAGTATCAAAACAAATTGATCATTTTTGATGAAAAAATACTTATAAGTACGATAAGGATTTTTTTTTTTTTTTTGCATTTTAAATAAAACTTGGATCTTTGCACCCTCGATCGTAGAGATATGGATCATTCTGAAACACATACAGGTCCGTAATTGAACGATTTATTTTTGGGCTATTTTTAAGAAAAAAAAGGAGGCAGATAATGGTTAACTGATAAAAGATTTCCAAGTCAGGGGGCAAAACATTAAATGTTGCAAGCCTGACATTTTTGGAAATGCAAAGATTTATGTACTTGACTTTCGTTTATGCTGCTGTGATTTATTTGATTTTTTTTTACATTTACAGCAAATGGTATACATGTATCATATACTGTTTTGAACTTCGATTTTTTTTACTTACATGTATTTGTTATACAGATATTTTAATATTTTTTTTTATCGGCAAAACTAAATTTTTTTCTTAATATACACTTCCGGTATGCTTGATATTTTTTTATCATCAGTCATGGCCATAACTTAGTTAATTAAGAGTCATTTAAGGTAACACTTAAAGTCATTTAAGTAAGAATTAAAACTCAGTAAATTGAATATTATCAAGAAAGTCTTTATTTCTTACATAAACTTTTTATTTCACAGATCTTCAAAAATAAGAAATTTTCAAAATAACACAAAAACTTGGTTTCCTGACATATTTGTGACGAGAAATATCAATGAGATATTTGGCCTTGATTTAATTAATATCAAATGACATAAGTTAAAGTAATTTTGACACCTTGCCTGCATTTTTTGTGGTGGCTGTTAAATTTTGTTTCCGGTTATACATTATTCACTCATTCGTTATGTTTGTGATAGAAACACACGCCTTTAGCTATGATTCACCTATTCTTGTCTCTTCTTTTCTCTAAAAGATGACAACTTGTTGTTATACACTTGCTGTGTTACAAGGGAGACAACCATATTTCAAGCTATTGGAATTCCCCTAAAAGGAAAACTGCAACAGTTGTTTTGATAACTGATATTTTTATTTCTCGACTTTCACTCTTGTTTATAATTAACATATGCGTTTAATGTTTTCAATTCGAAGAGGGCAGGATTATTTACACCGACTTTCATTTTTGTCCTAAGTTTGAGGACATACGTCGTGTGCCACATGAAGGATTTTATGGTTATCAGAGTACGTCAAGCTCTTGATATTCACAACTAATTCAACATAACAGTGAGTACGTAACCCTCTGTTGATAATATTCAAGGGTTTTTTTCTTTTAGAAACCTGCCATATTGTCGATCTCCGAACTTGCATTTTCGATTCATGCTAATAAGTGAGTATGAATAGTGCAAAGTTTTGTTATATCTGTATTACTTAAGCTTTCTGTTAACTTTGAAACTTTACACATCGATTTTATAGACAATAAAAAGACGAGAATGCCTTTTTGGGTTAATTAAGAGAAATACTGATAATTTTCACCCACCAGATTTCGTCATTTTACTCGATCGATACAAGCTATTCATCGTGGTTTAATCACCTATTGGTCATTTGACCTAGATATTGCCGATATCAATTATAGTGGAGAATATACGTATAGGGATTTTTTTGGAGAAATTCTTGACGCTATTTTTTTGACGTTACATTGAGGTTAAGTATGCTCCGTGGTTACAAAACATTTTGATTTTAAAATGAACAAAATTGAGTGGAATGAAATTTTACACATCAATGAAATGTTTTTACACATGATATTGTGCTTCTTTTAAATTTCTTGTTGAATAGTTTAACGAATACTGACATCGTCCACGAACTTTTAGAACATCCCTCGTAGAATGCTAATCAAGATAAGAAAGAGTTTTTAAAAAGTGTTAAAGATAACCTTACCCTAAAAGAAAAAAAAAAGCCTTCTACTGTAGATATACCAGTACAAGTCAAAGGAAATTTATTTGATAATTTTTGGAGTGAATGATCTGGCAAATAAAGATTTTTTTTAATGAAAGGGAGCTTATCGAAACACTTGCAAAAGTTTGCAGTGCTTATCTACGTTTATATATTACAAGAAAAACTATAGGGAGGGTCACATTTACGAACAATGCATAGTCATGTAACTAGCCTTTCATCATGTTTCGGTAGTTTTCCAGATTTTGGGACAATGCAACAATACAGATTTTACACTTGTTTCGAGGTTTTTCAGGTTAATTCTTGTAATGTGCTGTGCTGACTTCAAACTTGTCAGCTTCTGGCTAAAACTAATCTTTCCTCATGCCTGCTTCTGTTAAAGTTAACGTTCCTCCTGTCTTGTTTAATGGGGAACAGAAGAAGATGAGGGTTTAATATCTTCCATGCTTTTCAAGGAAATGACGTTAATCATTTTTTTATTTATGTTAATGTGTTGTGTCTCTCTCATGATCAGTATTTCGCGACATCATTTAGGGGACGACCATTTGATTCGGGGGGGGGGGGGGGCTGGCAGATTTTGGAAATAAATAATCTGTCCCTGAAAATGTTGAAAATAAATAATCTGTCCTCCTCTGCAAAGAAAATAAATAATCTGACCTTGACTTATGATATTTAAATATTGTGAAAATACCTTTTTATTTCCGTGTAATTTAACCTCAGAATCTTCAATTCAGCATTTTTTTTGGGCTCGCTTCGCTCGCCATTTTAGAACCAAATAATATTTAAAATCAGATTACCAGACTGGATACTTGTAGTCAGTTGATCAACATGACAATGAGCACTCAGTAGATGTGATGAGTCACTTTAAAAACAAGCCAATTCTTAAACACCACAAAAGATAGATTTTCTTTTCAAAGAATTATACTTCCCGATAAATTAATACAAAGTATACAGTGGCGGATTTAAGGAAGGCATACATGTGTATGACCCTCCCCTAAAATTTCAAAGTATGATATGAATTATATTAATATTGCCATGCTTTAAGTACAATACCAATATTTTTATGCCTAGTTTTACTCTTAAAATACACAAAAACCCAAGAGCTTCAGGGGGCTTGGCCCCCTGCGCCCCCTTCATTCAAAGTATGATATGACTAGTATTAATTATGTCATACTTTGGAACATAACTAACCAATTCCTACATAATTGTGCCTGCTTTTACTCTTGAAATACACAAAAACCCACGAGCTTCAGGGGGCTTCGCCCCCTGGACCCCCTTCATTCAAAGTATGATATGACCAATATTAATAATGTCATACTTTGCTATATAATAACCAATACCACTCTAATTGTCCTGGTTTTACTCTTAAAATACCCGAAAACCCAAGAGCTTCTAGGGAATTTCCCTCCCTTGGCCTCCACCAGTGCTTCGCCCAGAACCCACTGGGGGCCTTAACCCGTCCCCAGACCTCTTGCTTGAACGAAGTTATACACACCCCCCATCCTGAATCCGCCTATGGTATATAAATGATAAGTCTTTTAGAATCAATCGATCAAGGTACCCTAAGACAAAGAAGAAAATAAATAATCTGTCCTCGATAATCTTGAAAATAAATAATCTGTCCTTGACAGGCATGAAAATAAATAATCCGTCTCAAAAAAATTTGCCAGGCCCCCCCCCCCCCCCTCAGAATCAAATGGTCGTCCCCTTAATCTGCTAGTCAGTCTTTTCTTGCATTACACTATATTTGCAGGCTATCAACGCCAGATCGTTGGCATATCCTGATCTATAGGGGGCAAATATTTCAAGTGTATACTAATAACCCCTCTTTTCCCTTCTAATTAAAGTATTTCTTATACCAATTTCCTGAACAAAGCTGGTATTTCAGTATATATATTCTGGAAGTTTCTGATGGGACATGCTCCAACATTTATAATATTTGTTCAATTTTGATGACTAGCTCTTCATTCACAAATGTTACTTGTTCTGCATCTTTTCTTTCACAAAACTATTTACAATTCATGTCTGCTGCTCAGTCTACAATGTAGGCTTAAATATTTCTGGGTTTTGAAAAGGTTCAAAAACGTTGAACGTGCCTCAAAAATATAAACTTTTTCCAATGACTAAATTGCATGCATCGAAATTTTTGCCTTTTGAAGCTTTAAGGATAATCAGGTCACAAAATAATTATGATTTTGAATTTTTTAAAGTGATACACAACTTTAAGATACAAAATGGTATTTGAAAAAAAAGTATCGCCTGACCTTTAAGGAAAGGAAGAGAGGATAAAAACGCGGTCGACTAACTTAAATTTACCACATTCTGTTTCATTCAAAGTGTCTAGATTCCCTTTAGTGTCCCATGACTTTTGCGTTTGCATCGCAAATCATGAATATGCCACATATTGTCTGTAACTGTTTGAAGAAATATCTTGATCTCCTTACCTGTAATCTGCCTTAATTGTTTGAATGATAGACTGTACTTTTCTGCAACCCGAATTGTTTGTAGTCCTGGAAATTGTGGCGTTGACGAATCGCTATCCAGAATGCCCCTCTACTAAAGAATCTGCGACATGAATTTTGTATTTTTGACACCGAATTTTGTATTTTTGACACCAATGTCGGAGTTGGTGGTGTTGACGAATCGCTAAATCTAGCTTGCCATCCACTTAGAAACTGGATAAAATGTTGTTTCATCAATTTTATGAACACAGAAAAGAATATTTGTTTATACTTCTGTTATTCACATTGGTCACAAAAATATCCGAGTCTTTAAAATAACGAAATGCAGTATGGGACCGGGGTACAAAAATATGCACTTCATAAAAAATGCATTTACCTCACTATTATAGCGGCTGAAAGTATCTTTAATCGTATACTTGTCTTTTGTACTAATGCATATTTATCAGAAAGTTAATATTTCTTATGTAAACCACAAAATTTAAACAAAATACTTAGATAAAAATCTCACCTCTGTAAGCACTAGTAGGAAAAGTAAGGGGTGGAAAGAATGTAGAGTAAAAGAATTCTTCTTTTCAATTTCAGTTATGGATTCCAATCAAAAAGACATTTGGAGAAAGTATGGAGAAAGACCCGGACTTTTTCATCTATCTTTAAATATCTCACAGAACCCACCAGCCCAGCTTCTGACACACAGAATAAAAGTTATGGAAAAGCTAATTCGGGAATTTCCCGAGGGATTTTCACGTCAAGCCTCCCGAAATTTACTTGGAGCGTGCTATTTCTATAACAATCAATACTTGAAAGCTGTTGAAACATTTCAAGAGGTTCATGAAATCGATCCAAATTCAATAACTGCCTCAGCAAATCTTGCTTTTGTTTATCAGAGATTAAAGCTAAGTTCTAATTTCGAAAAGTATTCATTTGAACTTGCATCAGACGATGCCGAAAGTCAAGGGATTTCGCTAGCTGATCAAGCTTTTGCATTTATCTTTGATTGTCATGTAGAGAAAGACGTAATGGAAAGGAATAAAGTACCAAAAGAACTCCTTGTTCAGAGTCTCGTTAAGCTTCAAAAAAGTGGCCGACAAGACGTTGTCATAGAGATAAACTATTGGTTGGGAAAGACATACTACAGTCTTCTTACCCAGTGTGCAAGACGAAAAGGAACGGAAGCAATGGAAAAAGAATACTACATGAAGGGTATCGAAGCATTGGCAAAAGTTACGGGATTAAGAATACAGGGAGAGCTTACCAAGGAATTTGTATCCACAGCATGGGCGTTTCTTGGTCTTTTCCTGTCTAGAAGAGGAAAAATTAGGGACGAGACTGGAAAATGGAAAATAAAAACCATTGAGCAAATGGATGATGACATCAAAGACAATTTAAAAAATCTGGATTTGTTTGAGTTTTTAGAAATTCCTGAAGATTGTTTTAAGAAAGGTCTTAAGTGCGTGTTGAACGCAAACGAAGAATTATGCAAAAAATTAAAACCATCTACTGAACTTCTTATTCGATACGCAATGTTCCTAAAATTTAAGGAAAGATATGAAGAAGCTTTGGAGAAAATTGACGAGTCTTTGGAAAATGATGATAGCGAAGGAAATTGGTTTGCTTGGACAGTAAGAGCAGATATCTTATTCAAATTGGGTAGAATAGATGAAGCAATTAAGGATAGGGAAATAGCATGCTCTTGGAACGCAACTTCACATCACCTTTGTGAATTGGCTAAAACGTATCACGAGAAATACAAGTCATGCAAGGAAACGAATGAAAAAATGGCAGATAAATTTCTTTTGAAAGCCTCTGGATGTTTTTTACGAGCAGTTCAAAGCCTTAGACAGGAGAAAAGGCCAGAAATACATCGCGCTTACGGCAGATTCTTACGCGAAATTGGAGAAGTTAGAGAGGCTATAGAATGTTTTAAAAGAGCAATGGAGGTTGATACCGCTAACAGAGCAACGGAGAGCTTCACTCAATTATTTGAAACACTTCTCCAGCTTTATAAAGGATATGTTCTTTTGGGTCAAAAAGATGAAAGTGAAATCTATAAATTACTGCACGAAATGGCGTACTTCTACGGTGTGGCCTTAATAAAGCATGGACAATTGATAAATGAAACAAAATGGTTTCTTAAGGATTATGAAGTAGAAATGTCAGATTTGACAGGGTACTTTCAATATTACAGGAACGACCCTTCGATGCAATTCAATGGAAAAAATATATCGGAATTGATAACTTCAACAGTTGAGCCTGAAAAAATTGAAAAATGGAATGAGATGGTACAGAAGAATTTTACACGGTTTGAGACCCGAGAGAAGTCAAAGACGTCTAAGGAAAATGTAGAGGGCGTTCCTCTCTGTTTCAAATGTAAATCGCAGGTTGGATTTAGGAGACAACTCTCGGCTTTTCCGGTGCCACCCGAAAACCCCAGAAATATAAGATACCCGTACGATTTCTACGTCATCTTTTCCCCACTTGATAGAGATTGGGTTTGTCATGTGTTATTGCAAACTCTGGAAATATCATATGGATATAAAGGTGCCGTAGCGGAAAGGGATGCGCTTCCAGGTTGCAAGGATTTATTTGAACGCATATCCTTCATTCAGAACTGTCCTAAGATACTTGTAGTTTTGCGCAAAGAATTTGAAGACTATCCTGAATGTAATTATGAGTTGACCCATGCTCTCCATAGAATGAACGACGGAAAATCGGAAAATTTAGTCATCCCGATCTGTCGTACCATCAATGGTTTGCACCTAAGTCTTAAGACTATAACCTACCTTGATGCTGTAGATGATTGTGATTGGAATAAACTGATCAAGGCAATGGAGATGAAATAAGCCACATGAAAAATAGAATAGTGTTAATTTTTTCAACATTGATCTACAATGCAAGTTTCGCATCAACCTAGAATGTAACAACCCCCTCCCCCCAAGTACATGTACCAAGAAAATCGAAACAATTTCAGAGACTATGTGAGTACGTGAAGTAACATAATTTATTAAAAAATGATTTTTAATTTTTTTTTTTTTTTGAAAAATTGAACAGTATTTGGTAGTTGTTCTATTCATTGGATTCTCTGACATTCATAATTGGACGACCATTGATTCTGAGGTGGAAAGGAACAATTTTTCCGAGTCATACTAGTTTTCATGTCTGCGAAGGACAGTTTGTTTATTTCCAGGAAAATAGACGAGGAAAGATTGTTTATTTTCTCTTTCAAAAAAGTCACAAAATTCCAAAGCTGTATTTCATAGAGAGGTAGCACTTATAAAGGAAATGTTATTTAATTTCTTTCTAGGTTACAGGTTATAAGTATTTGTTTTTAACATTTTCGAGAGCAGATTATTTATTTACAAAATCTGCAAGTACCCCTATCATAATCAAACAATTGTCCCTTAACGGACCGTTAAGAATGTATCATTGAACTAGTGATAATTGTATAAGTCTAATCTCTCTCTGTGTGTGAGGGTGTGTGTGTGTATGTGTGTGTGTGAGAGAGAGAAGGTGTGTGTGTGTGTGTTGAATGTTTAATGTTCGTTAGCATTTGTCTGAATTTGTTCCAACTTTTCTTCATTGAATTTTTAGTTTGTTTCGTTGCATTGGAAATAATGGACCAAGTGTCTTTCCACATTTAAAGGAACTCAAGGAATAATCCCTGATTATTTGTGAGTGTGCAAGTGTATGTTTTTATTTTATTTCAAAACAGAAGTACTACAAATTCCGACTTATTGTGGATTAACCTTTGTCAAATGTATTTTTAACTGAGAACTTAAATAAACTAGAGGTACTGTGAGCAATGAGCTCACTAAATGATACCCCCGCCTCCCATATGAATATAATGGGAGTGTCCATGTTTTGTTGTGGGAAACCCAAAATATGAGTCAGATTAAAAAGTAAAATAGGAAGTGCACAATGGGAATATGTAATAAAGATTCTGTGAAAGTTTCATCAAATTTCATTTAGTGGTATGAGAGGAGATGCGGATAAGAGATGCCCAGCTAACACAAAAACATTTTTAAAATGTTTTAAAAACATTTTCAAAATGTTGCGAAAACATTTTCAAAAATGTTTTAATCACGTGATTTTGTATGGTTTTTTAAACGTTTTAAAAACATTTTAGTGAAATATTTCAGCAAAATGTTGTCAGAACATTTTCTTAAAATGTTGCAAAAACATTTTCAATAATGTTTTAATCACGTGAATTTGTATGGTTTTTTAAACGTTTTTAAAACATTTTAGTGAAATATTTCAGCAAATGTTTCTGGAACATTTTCTTAAAATGTTACAAAAACATTTTTGAACAATGTTGTAATCACGTGATTTTGTATGGTTTTTTAAATGTTTTTAAAACATTTTACAAAATATTTCAACTAATGTTATCATAACATTGTTATAAAATGTAACAAAAACATTTTCAAAATTTTTTTTTCACTTTTAATTCGTTTGGTTTTTAAAAAGTTTTCAAAACATCCACGTCGAGGTTACAAAAGTATTTTTACTGAAATTTTACTTTTCTCATTAAATAATGATATATTTATATTTTAAAAGAAATAAACACAAATTATATTTAATTTTCGAACCTTTAATACAAACCCAGATTCAATATGTTAATCACATTTAAATTCCATTCTCGGTACAAGTTTTAATTTATTTTCTTTCAAGTCAACGGGTTTTTAAAGGGCGAAAACGGCGTCTAATCCATTCACTGAATTTTAAAAGAACAGAATCACAGAAATCCTATGTTCACAGTATAGGTCGAACAGAGCGGCGGATCTATAAGACTTAGTTAGAATCACATACACTGAAAAGGCTGATAAGGAATCTGCCCCTCGGAAAGAATAGCACAACCTGTAAAGATAAGGAAAATTGTGTTTGTATCAGCGTTCTACATCTAATGTATCTTAAGATGATCAATGAAAATATACAAAAAATATTTTAAATAATTATATCAAATTTAAGTTCTTTCCTCATTTGCATCGAAAAAAGCAGAAAAATAATTACTATGACAATATTATTGAGGAGTAATAGTATTTACGTACACCTTTGCCTTCACCAAAGGCGGGTCTTTTGAATGTGGGAATTTGAAAATACGGATGATGCAATCAACACCATGCTCAAGAAATTTCATTTTTAAATCAACATATTGTTTAATGATTTTAAAACATTTCACAAAGACAACAAATACTTGAATGAAGGATATAAGTATGTTGACTAAAGAATGAAATATTCAAATCAAATACATGTGTATAACCTTAACGCTTTGTCATTTGCTTAATGCTACATACTTTTGTAAAAAGTTATTAATCATGCACTGGTAGTACAAAAGTCATTTTTATATGATCTTTTAAGGTATGTGATAAAAGAATAATTCTTACCATTCAAAGTTAATAAATCCCGAGGTTATTATTGTGGTTTTGTGGTTAAAGTCTTCTCATTCAAATTGGCACGGAGTAAGCGCGCACATCTTGTTTACCAGAATTCAAAATTTGGCCTAGATAAGCTGCAAACCACTATACTCTGTAACGCGCTGCCCAGCAGGAAAATTGCATAATAGGTTATCATGACACTGAAACTGACCAGTGTGCCAATCCATATCTAATGCCTCAGAGTAAAACTCTGGGAGTGGATCACAGATTTGATGAAGAACATTTTTAAAAAAAAAAGACATTAAGAGTTTTATCAAATGCTTTTATACATTTATTTATAAATGTGTATTTTAAATTTTGTGTTTACCTATCCTTTCATTTATTAATTTTTTGATTTGTTTTAATTAAAGGACTTTATATATGTCTGTTTAATCAATAAGCCAAAACTAGAAATCATTATAAAATACCAGAAAAAATCTTTCAATTAAAAAATTACTACAATTCCTCATTTCAACACTATTCTTTCTATATATTCTTTTTTTTCTTCTTCATAAACTAAATTTTAGGAAAATAGCAATCATATATTATTTGAAAATAACATTAAAAAATGTTGCAGCGGTGAAAAATGAAGTCTTTAAAAAAGGAAAAAACATTAAATTGAATGTTCTAAAATTATTCTCACAACATACTCTTAAAGTTAATAAATGAATTAAATTGTGCCGCAATTACATAAATGTTTCAGAAACATTTTGAAAATGTTTCCAAAAAATGTTACAAGAACTATAATTAAAATGTTTCAATTGTAGTGAAAATAATTATTTTAGTTAATGTTTTAAATAAACATTTTCACTGCCTAGGCCGAAAAAATATAATTTAATGTTTATAACTAACAGCGATATTAAGAATGTTTTAAAAATATTTTAAAAATGTTCCTTACAATTTTTTCAGAAACATATAGGCAATGAAAAAGAATGCTTCATTTCATGTTGTAAGAACGTTTTTAAAACGTTTTATAAGATCTTTAATATTTTGAAGCTATACATACCCTTAGAATAATTTTAAGAAAAATGTTCCTTAAATGAATTAAGAATGTTTCAAAAACATTTTGACAACGTTCCTTCCAAATGTTTCAGAAACGTATTCATGCAATGTTTCAGATTTATGGAAAAGGAATGTTTCATTTCATGTTTTTAGAACGTTTTTAAAACGTAATATAAAAATCTTTGATATTTGAAAGCTAAACATTACCTTTTGAAACATTTTTAAAACGTTTCAAAAATATTTTAGAAAAATGTTCGAAAAGGATTTAATCATAAGCTTCTTGAAAACATTTTTAAAATGTTTTAAAAATGTTATAAAGAGAAGAGGAAATGTTTTAAAAATGTTTTTAAAATGTTTAGTCTGAAATGTTTCGGAAAAACCTTTTTACAACACCAATAAAATGTTTTGAAAATGTTTTGTGCTACCTGGGTGGGTACCCCAAAGCGTAACAGACGGACGGACAGATAGACGCACAGACGGACGGACGGACATAACGGTTACTATATACCCTCCCGCTTTTCAAGCGGGGGGTATAAATATGTTGGTGTTTTTAAGTCCAGTGGAAAATGTTTTTACCAATGATGGAACTTTACCATTTGACGGTGGACGGCTGACACTTTGGACCATGAATAAACTTGAGGGGAATAAAATGTAAACTTACAAAGTGTGAATTTTTGCATTAATCTCCACTAATATTTCAAAATTTTCCACAATATAGAAGATTCTTTTATGCTAACATCAAATACGCAATTTCTACGTCCAAGGTGTATCATCCATTCAGGCAATTGTGTATAATAAAAGATACCTTTGAACTTTATCTCTAAGTATATAAATGGATTCTTAAAACTTGCTCATATGGGAAGCATAAAAATGATATTGTATATAGAACATGTTTTATTCTGCAAGCCAGGTCATGGCCTTTTTGATGTGAAATGAAAAATGGCATGGGTCAACAAGATAAGCTAAAATTGCTTGAATACAATTTGGGGGCAGGGGGTGGGGTTGAATTTTGGTCTAAAAATCTTTTTGCCGGCGTTATATGCGAGTCTAATTTTGAATAGGGTAATATATGGATTTGAGGATATTATACAAATTTAAAGCACTTGTTTCGAAAATGAATTTTAACCCATAGTGTAATAATAATACAAGGTATTTATCTCCAAATTAGACTCAGTACCCCCCTCCTCAGAAATGAACTCATTAACATCTATCCACACAACCACATATGGCAAGCTGTGATATTGATAGGTCGCGTAAAAGTTCATATTCCGACTATGGTTCACTTGCATTGGCCAATATTTCAATAAGCTACGAAGTTTACTTTTTTTCATTCATGCACGACCAGAGTGAGAGAGGATCGAACATTTTGGTCGTGGTTTGCCGCTTCCGTTTCTATAGTTAGAAATGACTTGGATATAATTTCCAATTAACGGTATTGTTCTTTTTCAAGTTATAAGACCCTCAGATCCATATATTTCTCTATTCAAAATAAGGCTCGCATATAAGTCGGACGTAAGATTTTTAGACCAACATCCCCTTCCCCTAAAATCCAAATTATATTCAAAGTACAACGTACATGTACATCAACTTGTATTTAAAACTAGAATTTATCATTATTGACTATAGTTTTTCGAGGTTTCATTTCCGTTTCCTGAATTTTCTTTTCAATGTCAAAGTGTTTCAATAGCTGTATTTACACAAACCTTCCGGCAATATTAGTTCACAGAGGAAGGAAAACATGTAATGATAAAGATCAATGGCAGTGAAAGATTTTTCAAAACTATTTTTCTCCCGTCAGCATGATTATTCGCCAAGACAACTTTGAAAAGTACATGCATCTGTAGATATCAGTTATCTGCACACCGAATGAAGATTAGTTTGCAGCAAAAATTAGGTAAAAAGCCAATTTCAGTGATTTATATATGCAAGTATATATACACTGTACATGTATCTTGTAGATGAACATGTACATATTTAAGTGACTATTACTTTATTTTAAAATTCCTCTTTTACACTTCAGCGGACAGGTTTTGAAGCTGCAGTCGAGAAAACATTGTCAATTTGTTGCTTCTTTTCTAAAAATGGAGTTGTCGGATATCCCGGGAAAATATTTTGAAGGTAATTATCAGGAATAAAATAACCATTTTTTCATCCCGGTCTATTGAAGAACTTAAGATTTTTAAAAAAACGTTAATGTCAATATGTAGTGAAGTATTGTATGTAAAAACTGACAACGCTGGTAATCGTTTATAGTTGTATTCAGTATTAATCACACAAGACTTACAATATTATAACCAAATGTGCAATCTTTCCTGCAAATCAGAATCCACACACCACCATGCACTCAGACCAATCGCAACTTCTCGGGCCTTTCCGACTAGCGGAAAAACGACCTCGAATGTACTATGAAGACGCCATTACAACTCCCCCTTTTCACGATCTTTGAAATAAATGTATAGAGACCTTTCATCTGTGGAATATGGAGTTTAACTTCATACAATGCAATGATATTACTTCGAATATACTATAGAAGGGACTTCAAAATCCGTCTATCCTATATTTGAATAAACAGGAAGATGTATAAATTTTTAACATCCGGTGAAGATAATACATTCGAGGTTGCTTTCCGACCTCTGACGGAAAGACCCGAGATGATGCGATTGGCACTCAGACCAGACGACAACTTCCTCGCTCATGCGCATCACACACGGTGTCAAGTTAACTCGTACCTGAACACACTCATACCACACTACACTCCCCTCCCTTTTGAAAAAGAGGGAGGTACTCCTGTACCTTATGTAAATATCAACCAAACACTTATATGATTGTGAAAATAAACAGTGATTCTTAAAGATTCTATAATATAGAGAAGCAGATAAACTGAATATCAGCAGTGGTATTACATATAATTCAGATAATGTTCACAACATACAGTCTCTAAATCATTTTACCTGAGTTCACATACAATAAACCATGCTGAATCCAGATACAAATTATTTCTAAATTCACTATGAGATCTCAATGATAAATATTACCATTGTATCAACAGTATGAATATAACTAAAAAAAATGATTGATAATGAGACTTTCCATCCAATCACTCAAACTACATATAATAATAGCACATACACAGGCTAAAAAAGTTTAGATATGAAATCAATATAGAACAATTATATGGCAATTTATGAATGACGAATGATACAAAAGAATCATCACAAATTCTAACACTTATTAGACATAATGAATCCTGCCGCATCTCTTGCATATACTTACAACTATAACTAAAATGAACAATATCAGGATTCAATTATCTATTACAATATAGAACAACATAGTTTATATGATGTTCCACTCTCGTCCCGGAACTCGAAACATCGGACAATGGCCGGGGACAATGTATTCTGCTACCTCAAGGATCTTCTCCTATTCTTGTCCTGGTCGTTCCCGTTCCTACTGTACTTCCTCCAAATTGATGCATCTTCCTGTGGAAAAGATCGCCAACGACAGCTACTGTTCCCATCTGGGATGCATGGACTAGCACGGAGATGTCTTCTGACGTATGTCCTGGTGTGTGTACGACTTCTCTCTGATCATCGATCCAGAATGACAACTTGAAGTCATGGAAGTGGTGTAGATCACCAACACACATCTGAGAAGCTGCAACATGGTAGGCATTGGGGAAAACATTCAAGTTTCCCATGTGGTCTAAGTGACAATGAGTCGTCACGCAGCATTCTATGTCCTCAACTGCCAAACCCTGTTCACTGAGGCGGGATAGTAAGTATTGTCTATCTGAAGGATTTCCCGTGTCGACTATGATGTTCATCGATCCTTTTAATAGAGTAATACTACTTCCCATTTTCCGTTTTCCTAGGCTTGGGAAGTTTTCCTCGTAACCTGCTTGGAGGACAATAACTTCATAAGGGGTGTCCTCTTCCTCGCTACTGCTATCTCCATCGCTGTTTTTATCTGCTACATCTTCTTCACTACCGCATTCATCCAGAACTTCCCACTCGATCTCATCATGTTCTTCAACACGTCTGTTGGGCTCCTGTGGTTCTCCGACTCCATGTGACCTTCTGGTTCTGACCTTTCTTCGAGCTCAGCGAGCTCCTTTCTCCCCCACCTCTTGTATGCACGTCTCTAGTTACAAACTAGGGACATAAGAATTCTCCAGTGAAGTAATACCGCTGGGCTGTTTACTGGACTCATAGTGAAGCGGTTCATCAAGGGCCACCGCATCGTACGGGTCAGCTGACCCATCTGGACAAATGTCCTACCCATAATTGGGTATTCTCGGGGCAGTGGGATTTCTTCATTGACGTGCACCACTAACTCGTCGATTGTCGCAGTTGGTCCCAAGACGTACTGACCTAACACATTTAAACACGATGCTCTCAAAGTGTGATATTCCGGCAGCGCTGCCAAAGAGTTCCAGGGGCGATCCCAGAACAACCTAGGAAGATGATACTCCCAAGCATGATGCTTGAGGTGCTTAGAGCGATAATGACATCCAGGAACAGGGCATGCTGATCGTTTATCCCGTACATTAGGTATCTGTCTTTGTGTGGACGGTCCCGGCTCCTGGGTCTGTTCCTTGGCAGGTTCCAAATCTGGTGAAAGTTCTTGTGTCGGCGCATCACCTGTCCGTCGCCGCTTAAAGGGTGGTAGGCCCTCTTCAACATCAGACGACTCTTCGTCTGTTTCTTGATGGCAGTACTCATCTGTGAGGTACTCGTCAGAATCAGAGATGTCGGCTTCATCTGCCGTGATATACTCTCTGTCAGATTCTTCCATTGTACCTAAAATAAAATTGAACACAAACATAACATTAGTAAAAGGTACAAGACATATTATACTTGACACCTTGGACATATATACGTCTTCAAGGTATCTGCTACCTCTTGAGTGATTGCGATGCATGCTCCATGATACCAATTATCACACGTGTCACACTGTATCATAAGACGTCCGTCATCAGGTTTGTCACATATACAAAAAGACTGTATTCTGAAGTTTAACCTTGTAGAGGTATGAAGATATTTTCTGAACAACAATGCCAGGTCCCTTCCAGGGTGGATCTAGTTTCTTAGAACGACCTTTAGTTTTGGCGCTATCCAACACATAGATGAGATCACCAACTGCATATTCTCTGGTATGTATCTTGACATCATAATCTCTTTTCATATGAACTTGATGCGTCTTCAATACATCTCTGGCCACCTCATGAGCTGTTCTTATAGACTCTTGTAATCTTGACACATAATCCTCATGGTCACTGGATGCAATAGTTTCAGGTGGTCGAAAAACTGGGTCAGCGGGTATGCTCACTTCTCGGCCTGACATAAGTTTGTTTGGTGTGAAACCAGTGTGTCTGTTTACGGATGATCTAATAGCACTTGCAAGCTGAGGTAAATGTTCATCCCCAATTATTTTGTGACTTGTCAACAAAACAGCGTACAGCATCCATAAGTGTCCTATTAAATCTCTCGACCTGCCCATTTCCTGAAGGGCGATACGGCGTTGTACGACTCTTATGAATCTGAAGTATGTCACAAATGGTCTTGAAGAGTCTGCTCTCAAAGTTTCTCCCTTGGTCAGTGAATATGTTGAAGGGAAAACCAAATCGAGCAAAAAATTCATTTAAGGCAGCTCAAGCTGTGACTTCAGCTGTTTGTGATGGTAATGGGACACATTCCACCCATTTGGTAAACTGGTCCACCATGACTAAAATGTTCGAGCTGCCTGAGGTAGATTCGGGTAAAGGACCCAAGAAATCAAGGTGAACTCTCTCCATTGGTACTCCAGCTTGGTATTTTGTCATGGGACACTTTGCTTTTCTGTTGGCCTTTTTGTGTTTACTGCTAATGTCACATGTCCTTACAAAATCTCTGGTTGACTGATTCATGCTATACCAATAGAACTTCTCTTTCACTCGTAAATATGTTCTTGACACACCTTGATGTAAGTCATGACATAGTCCTAGTACTTCATCTACCAAGGTTTTTGGCACCACAAGTCTTGGTTCTCCACCATTCTTTGGGTGGTTGCGCAGTATTCCCTCACCATCAATGAAAAACATCTCTTTATTAACCCAGTATTTCTTTGCTGCCTTGCTGCTTATAAAAATTTCATCTTCAGATGGGGTTTCATTTGACACCAGATAAGGAAGTATCAATCTAAGATCAGAATCTTTTTCCTGAAACTCTTTCAGTTCTTCGGGTGAATATTCAATGCCTGCAAACCCACTAGTACGGGAAGCAGTGCGGACTTGATTACACTGTTGTTCTTCCATACTAATGAGAGTAGGTTTATCTGGGTCTGTAAAGGAAATTTCCAACGATGTATGATGCAAGTCTGAGCTTGACTCTTGAAAAACCAATTCCATGTCGTCGGATTCCTTCTCGTTAAATAACCAGGACAAAGCAGCATGCACTTCAGTTGTTTCTACTGTCCTACCCAGGGGAACGACATCATCCACATCTTCAGTGAATTTTCCCCAGTTTTTATGTGCTCTAGTACAATACTTGCATCCTCCACAGGGTAGTTGGGTTGGGTCTATATCCACCTTCATATCAGGACATGGCTTGTTGTCAGGGATACGGGAAAGCGGGTCCGCATTCCCGTGCTTCTTGCCAGGTCTGTGAATAACAGTCATATTGTATTGACTTAAGACTTGAAGCCATCTGGCTAACTGACCTTGTGGGTTTTTAAAATTGAGGAGCCAGGTAAGGCTGCTATGGTCAGTCCTAACAACAAATTCTCTGCCCAACAGATAATGATTGAATTGTTTGGTGAAACGGACAATCGCAAGTAACTCCTTTCTTGTTGTACAATAGCGCTGTTGCTCTGGGGTGAGACTAAAACTGCCATACGCAATAACGCGCTCTTTATCCTCCTGCACCTGTATGAGTTCTGCACCTATTGCAAAGTCTGACGCGTCTGTGTCTAGGATGAATAAATCCTTAGAGTTTGGTAATGCTAGAACTGGAGTAGTTATAAGTGACAATTTCAAACTGTCAAAGGCGTCTTGCTGCTGTTGTCCCCACACATACCGCTTCTTGTCCGTAAGCCGGTTAAGGGGTGCTGCTATCTTGGCATAGTCTTTGATGAATGTTCTGTAGTAATTTGCAAAACCCAGAAATTTCTCAATTTCTTTAGTTTTTGCTAGGGTTTTCCAATCTTTCACAGCTTCGACATACTCGTCCCCTATAGGTAATCCTGTTTTGTTTACTTTCCGGCCTAGGAATTCTACTTCCTTCTGGAATAGAAGGCATTTCCTGGCTTTTAGCTTTAGTCCGTAATGACGAAATCTATCAAAGACTATTTGCAGGTTATGCAGGTGATCCTCAAATGATTTTCCCATCACAAGGATGTCGTCCAGGAAGGCTAACACAATGTTCCATGTCAGTCCGCGCAAGACTAGTTTGCAGGTTATGCAGGTGACTCATCCCGGTAAAGAATAACCCATACTTTGTTATGAAGGCTGTTTTGTTCCTTATCAGAATCTTTTACTTTTATCTGATATACGCTGAGTTGGCATCACGAACCACTCATTTCCGGACAATGTGTCAATACACTCTTCAATTAGAGGTAAAGGGTAAACATCTTTCTTTGTTACAGAGTTAATGATTTTCTTCTGAGGTTGACTCTTGTCCAGCACAAAGTCTAATGGAGTACGTCTCATGCTCTGCTTAATTGGTGATGCAGAGCCAGTGTTTATGGAATGTTCTATCTCTGTAAAGGTGCCAAGATCAAAATCATTCTCAGCAAAAACATCTTTATATTCCTTGAGTAGATTCATCAATAACTTGCTCTGACTTTGCAACGGATTTCTGGAACAGGGAACTCAAGTGCTCTGGAAGTTCTGGTATTGGTCCTTCACTTTGGGGTTTTGCTTCTGGTACAACAATCACTGGGTCTGCTGACAAAGCTTCTCCCACTAACGTGCCTTTTCGGATGGTAAAGTACCGGTCACTGGCATTAACTAAACATAGCCTAGGTGAGTTCTGTTTAGAGTACACACATCATCGTGGCATCATAACAGGAATATCTTCCTCAGGCTCTATAACGTAGCTTCCATCAATGTGTTCAGATAGTTTACCACTGACATGTATGGCTGAATTTGGCGGAATTACAGTTTTACCAGGCACTGTTACTTTGGCAACTGTTGGAGCTTCACGACTCTTTCCATATGACATTTGCAAAACTTCAGAGTTAATGGAGAACTGGTTCTTACTGCAATCTAGTATAACATTGTTTTCCCGCATGAAGTCTAAGCCTAGGAGTATGTCATCATCCATAGGTGCTACATATATTTCAGATGGGTAGCTTTGGGCTCCTATCTTGATGTCAACTGGACCAATGATGAATGTATCCATTTTCATATCACGCCCTGCACCATACATGACTGTGCGTTTCTTAACAGGTGGTTTGATCTGCATCTTTTCATATACCCGATCCGAGATAATAGTGACTTCTGCTCCCGTATCTATTACTGCAGTAATGTCTGTAGAGTTCACTTTTACATTTAATCTCAGCATAGAAGCTGATCCCAACTGTAGAATGGTCATTGTTTTGTCTACGTCTGCACTATGATCTTCAGAATTGGAAGTATGATTTCTATTTGATGTTTTCCGTCTAGGTCTTCTATGCTTCTTGTGTTTTCTTGATGTATGTCTTATTGATTTCTGACTCGTTTCTTCTGTTGCACAATTTTTTTTGAGGCGCTTTGTAGTATTACGGGTCGGATTTACGCCTGTTGACCCGGCCCACTCTCGTTTAAAGATCTCGTCTCAGATTGTGAACTCCCGTTTGTATTCTGACTTCTGCTTTGATTCTGGGCCCTCAACTTCTTAGGCTTTCTGCAATCTCTTGCTAGGTGCCCTGGTTTGTCACAATTGTAGCATGTACGGGTCTCCGTATTTTGTGGTCTTCTTTTCCGTTTATTCTCCATGTTGCTTAATTTGCATGTTGTCCACAAGAATCTTGATCTGTTCCTCCATAGACTTTAGCTGATCTGATTGATGTGCTGGCGTAGAAAAATTTGTATCGCTCTTCACTGCTGCGTTAATTGTTCTCACAGAATCAATCTCGTGCTCGGGGTCTTCAGAAAATTCTCGACGTCTAATGGGTTTACCATATATAGCTTTGGTAGTGTGCTGGTACCACTTGATCTTGTCTATGGCGTCCTCAATAGATTTTGGTTTCGACATTGAAGCATTTTGACCAGCCTCTTTATCACAGCATCCCTGACAGAATCTCCATACAGCTTGCGAGTATACGTGTTCTTCTGGCAGGTCACGAAAAGCTTAGGAAAAGTAATCTGTCAGCCCAATCTTTAAGTTTTTTCCTGTGTTCTGATGGGCTCCCATAAACTGGACTTGAAGAGTCTCTGATAGATCCACAAAGTTAAAACGCTTTTCTAGCTTGCGAACTAACTCAAAATAGTCTATGCCGTAGTCTCTGTTCACAATACTGGTATAAAACTTGCTGGCTTTTCCATCGAGACACCAACATAACTGGTCTTTGCGTTCTGCAGCTGTCCAGTGGGATACATCTGCATATCTGTTGAATTTCACAAAAAAGGCTTCCCAGTTAGTAGTCCCATCATACCGCAAGGCTTTGGGCAGATACACAGGTTTTGTTTCGTGTCGCCCCTGGCTCTCGGAGACTGTTGGTTGACGTCTTACGAAAGTTGGCGACAACTGAGGTGAAGGCAATGTACGTCGTTGTACCATAGGTGTCTGGAACCGGATATGGTCTGGAACTGGACGGTGCACTTCATTGTCATGCGAAGAATTTTCCTGCTCTCCTGATCTGTAGTAAGCATGGCTGGAAGGTGGTCGCATACTGTTAGGTATATAACGCTTCTGAGTAGGTGTTGACTCATCACTGTATGCGTGCACTGCACGGTTACTTTCACCTGATGATGGAGTTCTTCTGGGTTCCGACAAAGGGGTCGCTGTGTGTTGAGGGTGAGTAGACGGCTTTGCTGTGCTGTCACTCGTCTTATACTCTGTATTTACTTCACCATGATCCTCGTAATCCTGGAACTTTGTGAAGTAATCCTCCATACCATCACTTGTGGGCTTGGCGTAGCTATGGTCTATGCACAAAGGTGGTAGAAAATCTACACATTCAACTAGTTCTGGTGTGACCCTTAGTTTAGGTATACCCATAAATGTTTCCAAGTCAGTTGGGCCTTGCTTTCTCAGTTCCCATATACGGTCAGCTATGACCTGACCCACACCTGGTAGGACTCTTAGATTTTCATAGGCACAGGTGTTTATGTTAATTTTGAATGGACTCTTCCTGTGTTTTGACATCATATTAATGGTAGGGGGGATATACAAACAAACTTGTGTGTGTTCAATATCTTTAATTCAATTCAAATTTAAATATCTTTTACAATATATACTAAGTTATCACGTGTTTATCAAAATGCACAAAAAACATAATTCTGCCAGGCTTTAATTCAATTCAAATTTAAATCAATCTTTGACAGATTCCCGCCACGAGGAAAAAATATCAACGAAATTCAATACACAGAAATTTTCGTGCAGAATCGATTGCTCGCAGCGCCAGTGAAGTATTGTATGTAAAAACTGACAACGCTGGTAATCGTTTATAGTTGTATTCAGTATTAATCACACAAGACTTACAATATTATAACCAAATGTGCAATCTTTCCTGCAAATCGGAATCCACACACCACCAGGCACTCAGACCAGACGACAACTTCCTCGCTCATGCGCATCACACACGGTGTCAAGTCAACTCGTACCTGAACACACTCATACCACACTACAGTAGGTACATGAATTTCTTCGATAGAATACTCAAAGAAGATGGCATTAGTTTAAAAAATGAAAATGTCTTGAACAAATAAATTCAATTTATTGAACGTGATAATGTTATCTGAGTACGAAAAGTTATACAAATTTAACTTAGTACCTAAACTTACCCCTTGTTAATTTTTAATCATTCAAATCCAAAGGACAACGATAAAGATAAATCTGAATTTACACTAGTCTTCTTAATTAACTCCCCCCTCCTTCAATTCGTTTTCGCGAATTGTTCGAAGTTTGAATATTAATTTGACAATAAGTAGCCCTCTCTCCTTGAAAAAGGCTATTCGGCGCGCCAGCGCGTCCATTTCATCCCAATATCACAAAAGTATTTTTTTTTCCCTCACATTAAAACACTTAAATGACTTCAATTTCTTTATAATTTAAAGCTGAAAACTTCTCATTCTTGCACGGTACGTCTACACTCATCGAACCTCTAAAGCGAAATACATTTAAATGTTAAGAAATCTGCTCCTTATATTGCGGTTGTATGAGATAGCTTCGATGAACGGGAAATATGACAGACTATGCATTTTCACTTGTAGTGTTCAGCTTTAAGGGTTTAGAAGCCAGTTTATTTCTGGGATGTCATCGGGCCGCGTGACGCTCTGGTAAGAGCGCTTGCTCTAGAGTCGCGGAGTATAGTGTTGAATCTTACGTCACGGGCTCAAATCCAACTGCAGGACGTGAAAAACAGTCCTTCAAATGACACCGCTTTACCCGAAGTCCCGTGTTGAAGTAGGTGCTGGTATGAAGAGATCCCCCAGTGCAAAACAGACCAGATTGCAGGATTTAATCAGCCCCTATTACCGGTACTACCAACAAGTGGTGGTGTCTCAATATGAATGAAAAAATTACGAAAAGATAGCTGAAACACAACTAAACTTAAAAACTTAAGCTTACTAATAGTTTCCACAAAGTTTCAGTGCTGACACTTCAAGTTTTCGCAGTAGGGATGCTGATTTGCCTCTGGTTTAATTAAAATTAGTCCATTTACTCTTCTAAAAGATTGAAAAAATATTTTTAAAAATTTTTTTTACGACGTACGATTGACAAAGGATGAAAATAGAGCGAAATACTATAATTTACCTTAGGAGACGACCATTTGATTCTGAGGGGGACTGTCATTGTTATTTTGGAAATAAATAATCTATCCTGGAGAATGGTAAAAAAAAATCTGACCTCGACTGGACAGGGAAAAAAAACCAGTCCCTGACCCCCCCCCCCCCCCCCACACACACACACACGTATTAGAATTGTTGACTTTGATGATTAATTTCCGCGTTAGACTTTTTTTTAGTGAAGAGGAAAGTAAGTAATTTGTCTTTGACCCTACTGGAAATAAATAATCTGTCCTTCACCAACATGAAAATAAGTAATCTGAATCGAAAAATATTGCCAACCCCCTTTTCAGAATCAAATGATCATCCCCTAAGTGAGTCAGATGATATTTTAATGCATATTGGAGTTAGAAAACTTAAAGTCGGAGACTAATTTCCTTTTATGTTTTTCAGTCGAAGAACCTACCATTAAAGCTATGTTGACAAAGTGCGGAGAAAGGCCAGGTCTCTTTCATATAACATTGACTGCTTCACAAAACCCACCCGCCAATCAGTTGACACAAAGGATCAAAGTGGCAGAGAAACTTATTAGAGACTTCCCAGAAGGATTCACTCGCCAAGCATCTAGAAACCTGCTTGGAGCTTTCTATTTTTATGATAGTCAGTTTTCAAAGGCTATTCAAACATTTCAAGAAGTTATTGAAAATGATTCAAAATCACTAACTGCTTCTGCGAATCTCGCCTTTGTTTATCAAAGGCTGAAGATAAATTCAAAAGTATCAGAATATGAATCTAAATTATCGATGTACGACTCGGTGGGCCAAGGCATAGTTCTAGCTGATCAAGCGTTTGCACTTTTATTTGATTGTTATGTTGAAAAAGACATTTTAGATAGAAATATTCTTCCAAAAGAACTTTTTTGCCAAAGTCTATTAAAGTTGGAAAGTAGTAATCGTCATCAATATATCACTGAAATACAGTATTGGCTCGGCGTAACATATAGTCGCCTCTACGCACAGTGTCCCAAAAGAACAGGAACAGAAAATATGGCAAAAGAATGTTTCATGAAAGGTACTCAATTATTTGCAGATGTTATTAAATACGAAGGTGATGGCAGACTTATTAAGGAATTTGTATCGGCATCATGGGTAAAACTTGGAATTTTCTTATCTAAAACCGCTGAACATAAGGGTGATGATATAAAAACCCATCTCCAAAAATTAAATTTATTGCAATATTTGCAAAATCCCGAGAAATGTTTCAAAGTAGCCGTACGGTGCGGGTCCGTTGATGAGTCGCAAGACCATGCAGAATTCCAACCTTCAAATGAAGTATTAAATAAATATGCAATTTTTTTAATGTCAAGGAAAAGACATGAAGAAGCTTTAGATAAGTTAAACCAATCTCTGTCTATAGATAATAGCCAGGGAAACTGGTATTCCCTGACATTAAGAGCTAAAGTACTGTCAAACTTAGGCAGGACTGACGAGGCTATTTGTGACTGGGAGAGGTCGTGTTCCTGGAATGGGATTCCTACAGACTGGTGTGAGTTGGCCAAAGCCTATCATTCAAAATATAAATTGTGTAAAGACAGCGATCAAGACACTGCCCAAAATTGTATTTTAAAAGCTTCTGATTATTTTCTGCGCGCTGTTCAAAACCTTTGGCAAGAGAAAAGACCAGAAGTTCATAGTGCTTATGGAGAATTTTTGCGTGAGATTGGAGAAGTGCGAGAAGCCATTGAATGTTTTAAGAGAGCAATTGAAGTTGAAACTCCTGACAAAGCAACACAGAGCTTTCGCTTATTATTTGAAACTCTTCTTCAGTTCTACAAAAGTTGCAGAGAAAATTCAGAAAAAACGGAGGAAGAATTGAATAAATCATTAGATGAAATGACATACCTCTACGACGTGGAACTACGAAAACATGGCGATTTGGAAAATGAAACTAAAGGCTTTATCAAGGATTTTGAAGAAGAGATGTTATTCCTGACAGCTTACTTTAAGTATTACAGAAGTCAACCAACATTATTTGTTGATGGAAAGAGCCTATCCGATTATATCACCTCTACAGTAGAACCTGAAAAAATAGAAAAATGGATGACTTTGGTCGAAGAAAATGTAAAATTAATTCATAATCGAGACAAATTTAAACGACAAATTGAAAATATATGTTCGAAATGTGGTGGTGGTTATACCAAACGACAACTCTCATTTTTTCCTGAACCACGAGTTAAACCTCGAAGTCTACGATATCCTTTTGATTTTTACGTAATATTTTCACCACCTGATAGGGATTGGGTTTGTCACGTGTTGTTGCAAACTCTTGAAGTATCCTACGGATATAAAGGCGCAGTAGCGGAAAGAGATATGATTCCAGGTTCTAAAGAGCTCTTTGAAAGGGTCTCTTTTATACAAAACTGTCCAAAAATACTTGTGATTCTGCGCCAGGAGTTTGAAAATTATCCAGAATGTAATTTTGAGTTAGCTCATGCTGTACTTAGAATGAAAGACAAAAACTCGGAGCGAATTGTGGTTCCGATATGTCGAACCATCAACGGCATGCATCCAGTGTTGAAAACTATTACATACTTAAATGCTATAGATGACTGCAATTGGAATAAACTAATACGAGCAATAGAGTCAAAATGATTCATTCAAGCAATTAATTTAAATTGCTGCATTTTTTTAAAGACTAAAGGTTTTAAAAAAGATTTCATACAATTTTTATTTCTCACCAACAGTGAAATAAAAACA
This sequence comes from Saccostrea cuccullata, assembly GCF_032062105.1. Classification (NCBI taxonomy): domain Eukaryota; kingdom Metazoa; phylum Mollusca; class Bivalvia; order Ostreida; family Ostreidae; genus Saccostrea; species Saccostrea cuccullata. The sequence goes on from NW_026935044.1 coordinate 32,528, forward strand.
GATATTCACCTCTTCAGGTTTAATGATTTGAAAGCTTGTTGTGCAACGGCAGAGCATTAAGTTTACCAATGAAATTCATGCCTAACGTCATCCGATGCCCACCTCATGGCAACATAGATCTAAGATTAAACTTTTCTGAAAATGCAAATTAATGACATATGCAGCGTACCTTACCTACTGATAATTTTTCAATATATTCTTAGTTTTAGTGTCATCAGATGTTCATAGACAAAAAAATCAGCATGCATATCCAAAATTCTTGAATTAATTCAAAGAAAAATATATAAAACATAGTAAACATATATTCTACACGTTTCTTTAATAAAAAATTCTTTTAGAAGAAATGTTCAACACTTTATATCTAGACACTAAATATAGCACACAATTCCTTCAGGAATGGGAACTCTTCAACTCGATGGGAAAGACAAAAAAGTTCAAACTACGTTGCGTATGTCTTTTAATATTTTGGGACCCAAAATAAGGTCTTCTCACAAGCATCGCCACCAAGAGTTCTTGTAATTATTAATCCCAATGATCCGGTTAGCTCAGTCGACCCCCACAATTTGAAGTAAATATCATCAACAGAAACCCGGATGGAGATCACAATTAGGTTTGATTATTGATATATCTTTGTCACTTTAAACCAGGAAATCACGGAGCACTTTTTCTTCTTATATTAATAACATTGTATGTTCATAGTGTAGATGATGAAATGACATTTTTAACACATAAATCACCCTTTTTTATTCCACAAACATGTATTACGAAAACCATGCAACCCCGGGGAATTTTTTCCCTAAAACTATATTTCTGATAAACCGTCCGCAAAGTCATGGAGTGAAATATTTGGGGATGGGGGTTGTTATAAATGTTTTATTACACACTTAGTAATAAATACAGGTTTTTTGCATATGCGATATGGCTGACGTCACAATAGCCGTATCAGCCCTGCAGGGCTGATACGGCTATTGTGATGTCAATATCACACCCTTAGTAAATTAAACCACAAAAACAGTACTTGTGATCGTATACAATTTTTGGTGGGTTCATATTCTCTTGATTTTAACTTTTTGAAAATAAGGTTAATCTTAATTTACAAATACATGTAATAGATTATTTTAAATTACGGATCGAGTGCATTGAAATAGAAGTAGAAACAAACCCAAATCGTATGAGACAATGGATCATGTATATTTCTGTAAGAAGTCCATGCATGATTATTTACTTATTTTCTTCTCAACTTAATGTGTTCTGTATTTTATTACTAAGTATGTAATAAATATAATAAAACATACCCTTTTCCACATCACAACCTGTATCAGCCCTCGACCAATATCAGCCCTCGGGCCTTCGGCCCTCTGGCTGATATTGGTGTCTCGGGCTGATACAGGATGTGATATGGAAAAGGGTATGTATTATTCTCTACATAATTTACCTTGATCAATATAATCATATTATAATTAATGTAAATGACTTTTACTGAACTATGACGTCATAATGCTTTAATAATAATAATAATACTTTATTTAAAGAAGGTAACCCGATGAGTACAAAGTACTATTCTTCACCAGGGCCTTCTACAATTCAAACAATAGACGTAACTATGACGTTATATGCATACAACATGTAGATATTCAAAATAAACCACTATACAATACAGAGGTTTTTTACATTGGCCTTAAATTCTCAACATTTGGTGCCGTGAAAGCAAATGAATCAATTCATTACCAAAAGAAAAGCTACAGAAGCCCAATAGTGCAAACCAAAAATAAATAAAGAAAAACGAAATTATTAGATCAAGAAAAACGAAATTATTAAATAAAGAAAAACGTAATTATTAAATAAAGAAAAACGAAAGTATTAAATTAAGAAAAACAAAATTATTAAGTAAAGAAAAACGAAATTATTAAATAAAGAAAAACGAAATTATAATAAGGAAAAACGAAATTAATATATATATATATATATAAAAAAAAACAAAATTAATATATAAAGAAAAGCAAAATTAATATATAAAGAAAAACGAAATTATTAAATAAAGAAAAACGAAACGAATTTCTTTTTCCTTTGTTTTTTTCTCTGTTTTCTTTGTTTTCACTCTTTCTTTGAAGAATCAACAAAGGGCATACATGGAAAACATTCCAACTAACTCCAATTCCGCAAATCTTCAAACAAGGGGAATCTCGCACAAACAATTTAAAGATAACAAACTTTGAATGAGTGGTCCTACATGGTTAACAGAACCATCGCAATATCCTCAGTGGGAAGTGTCCAGGACCTCTGCTTTTACAACATCTACAGACAAAGTAAATCTGGAGGATGGATCGAAGAATATCATCATTCTTGGTGTCAGCAACATCATAAACATATCATGAATCAGAAGTCTACAGAAACCGTGCAGAGTTAACGTGTTATGTTTTGAGATTTCTGCAAATCTTCCAGTGAACGCAACAATCAACAAAGGAAAAGGTCTGTTTTATCTGTTAAACTAGATGAAATGAATGAATCAATAGTACTCTGGATTAAAGATGTACAACAAAACGAATAAACGAATTCCAAACAAAAATTACTGCCATGAATGGGGATAAACAACAAACATCGCTACAGAAACTGCTGAAACTTTATCGAGACGAAAAGGGTTTATTACGCTGTAAAGGTAGAATTGACAATTCTTCTTTAGAGTACTCGGCAAAATATCAAGTACTGTTACCAAAGAAACACGAATTTACTGAAATGATAATAATGGATATCCACAAAAGATGTCTACACTCAGGATGTTCGCAAACCATCACAGAAATTCATCAGTCATTTTGGATACCAGCGAGCTTTAGCCAAGTTCTAAGGAAATGTATTCCATGTCAGAAGGTAATTGGACAACCATTTCCATTACCGGATCCACCACCACTTCCAAATGACCGTGTATAAGACTGCATACCCTTTCGATTGCTGGAGTAGACTATGTAGGACCCCTTAATGTCAAAGTAAATAGACAAACCAAAAAGATCTACAATATGTCTGTTTACATGTGCAACAACCAGAGCTGTTCATCTAGAACCTGTTCAGGATCTCTCAACTGAAACATTCGTATTGGCGTTCAGAAGATTCATTACAAACAAAAACATGCCGCACACCATTTGCACAACAAATCATCATGGAGGAAACAGGCTTAAATATTACATGGAAGTTCATACCTAAAGGTGCACCATGGCATAGAGGTTTTTGGGAACGTCTGATCAGGATAACGAAAACAACTTTGTGGAAAATCCTAAGTTGATGAGACGGCCATTCGTACCATCCTTTGTGAAATAGAAGCCACAATGAAAGAAAAAGTGAGCAAGCTCACATACCCCACGCTCCCCTACAACTCAAAGTGCGGAAATTCTCGGAAAAAATAAAGAAATCGGAATTTCCTGGTAAAATGCACATCTACATGCTGTGACCTAAATATCTGCAAAGTTTGACCTTGGTAGAACTCACGTGACTGTAAATATTTTAAATAATTCATTCCACACGTGGATTCAACATGGGTCATTCAGTTAAATAACTCTCACTCGCTATAGGAAATGCATGGAATTCATTAGAGTGTTTATCTTTCAAACATGGGTAACCACGCCAAAAAATTAGTCACATGACGCGCATGCGCCAATGAGAGGAACACATTAGTAAGTTGACTGTCTCAAAAAACCTAATTGCGGAATTGTTTTCTTTCATTTGTCGTGTGAATATAATGATTATAATAGTCTTTGGTATAAAAGGCGGTTTTTGTGGCAGAAAGGTGGCGATTTAAGAGATGACAGAACGAATAACCCGTTCATAACATGACTCTGTTTCGCGTAAACGTCATCGTCACGGTTGACTGAAAACCATTCCAGCCCCTCTCTGACAACGGGTAACAAGTTTTATCGGGCAAAATTTACAAAAAACTGCTCAGTTACCCATTGTTGCCTTTTTCATTAATTAGGCAATTCGAAAACCAGACCCCATTGAACTTCCGTAAACTGTACCAAGATTGCTAGAAATTCATATCGTCTCTAAATATTGAAAAATAATGTGTATACCACAGGTGCATCAAATGTTGCAATAAGATTTCTTGACAAACTCGTCGTCATCAAATTGCATGTGTTTTGGGCTTTTGAGCGTTTTCCCTATGTGACGTCATACTTTTACGGTTGAGTATTTCTGAACACTGATTTTGGTGCATAGTAATTAAATTTCTCATCTGACCAATTTTCGTAATTTTCGGTCATGCGGTCAAAAAAATTTCGAATATTATGCTACCCTGCGTTTCTTTTTCCTTTCAGTATATATTCGTGAATTTCAGCGGTAAAATTTGTTGAATCGTACGGTTTAGATATCAATTAATGAGTTGGGATGAAAATTTTTGCTTAATTTGATAGTTCATTTTTTTCACATTTTACCCAGAAGTGCACTCGTTCTTTAAAGCAATGACATCAGGGACAAATCGATTCGCTGTCACGGTCTGTTGACACGCTTATTGAAAGAATAGAAAAGGTTGAGAATCTAGAACGACTTGAATACGAACAAGAATGTGCTAGTGGTACAAATAAGAAAAATCATGCGAACACACTTTGTGATCCTGAGCTCACGATAATCGCCAATAACGTTATGCAGTGTGAGGATGAGAACATTTTTGAGATTGCAGACGATATGACTAGACACTTAAGTGATTCTGTCCAAGTAGTTGCGACGACACGTTTAAAGAACAGAGGTTTCGGAAAACCCGGTCATCAAAATTAGATTCTCAAAATCACACGCAGAGAAAATGATAAGGCTAATTGTATTCGGCGCGTCAGCGCACTCGCGTAACAGATTTTGTTTATAAAATTTATCGCTTAAACAATTTTGTTAGCATCGGGCTCGATATTTCAATCGATATTCCTCTACTAATCAAAGTACTGAAAATACTGGTGGAAGTTGATTTTAATGACGGTTTCAATAAAATTAAATGTTTTGCACTTTATTCACAACTTTTCAAATTATGTTCATTTATGCTTCATAATGAGGTTTGGAGAATTAAATAAAAAAGAAAATGACACGATTCTACATAGTCAAAAAGGTAAGGTTTGTATTGATTTCACCATAACCTTAGAATGATAAATGCCAAAAAGTGTGACTTTTTTTCTGTTAAGTTCTTTTCAATGAATAAATAAGGTACATGTATTTTTCTGACCAAAAGTTTATTAAAAAGGGCTATTAATAGCAAAGCAATTTCTGTAACTAAAGTTACTCCCAATCCTCTAATAAAGACAAGTTAATTTTTGTAGTAGTATTTCAAAACGTAATAACTTCAAGGAATCATTTTCAATCACGGATACCAATATACAGCTTATTGCCATGAAAATAAAGTCTTTAAAAAGGAGATTTGTTAGAGTCTAGGGTCACAACGTAATCCTGTCAAATTTTAATTTGATAAATGTGTGTGTGTGTTGGGGGGGGGGGGGTAAGTGAAAGAGAAATAAAATCGAACATGAAAATCTGAAGCAAAACAAAAATAAGGGAAAATGTGTCTATTGTCCATACAGGAAATCCTATTTGTGTGTGTGTGTGTGTAGGGGGGGGGGGGTCGAACTTCTTGCAGTGCCATTTTTTCTTTCAAACACTACCACTTACCCTTCTTTGACGTGCAACGTGCCTGTTGAAAGTGGGGAGGGGGTAAACCTACACAACAATGTTTAATACTTTTATGATGTTTATCTTTGTAATATAGCAATCCCCACCCCGGTTCCGACGCCTATGTGCTATACATAAAGTAAATTTATAAAAACAAGAGCACTAAATATTTCTAAATGCTATAGCTAAAGTTTGGAAAGATATATACATGTATGTAAAGAGAAAGAGAGAGAGATCGAAAGTAGGTCAACTCAAAAATTTAGGCAAATTTCGGATTACTCTAGCACGTATTGTGGTAAGGCATGCATGGATCAAAGGGGATTCGGATCCCTGGAAAATTCAAATTTATTTAAACTGACATAGTAAAATTACTAACACTATGCCTCGGACCTCTTCCCATTGCGATTTGAACAACCCCGTGAGGATCGGGTTTAGAATAGGTCCTCAGTACCCCCTTGCTTGTCGTAAAAGGCGACTAAATGGGGCGGTCCTTCGGATGAGACCGTATAAACCGAGGCCCCGTGTCACAGCAGGTGTGGCACGATAAAGATCCCTCCCTGCTCAAAGTCCGTAAGTGCCGAGCATAGGCCTAAATTTGCAGCCTTCACCGGCAATGGTGACGTCTCCATATCAGTGAAATATTCTGGAGAGGGACGTTAAACAGTATACAATCAATCAATCACCACCTCCTAGGGAAAATTTTCTGGATCCACTAACAAAATATTACAATCGGGCTCGGACTGTCGATTTGAACATAAGCGATAATGCTTAAATTATAAAGAAAATCGCTATCTGACATTTGAGTGTTTTAGGGAGAAAATGCTTTTGTGATATTGGGATGAGATGGACGCGCTGGCTTGCCGGATACAATAAGCCATTGATAGAGCTTAACGTATAACTATCCTGAATCAGATTCCAAACGGCAACCAATTTTGCCTAACATCTAACAGAAGAATCGTGAAATTCAAAACTTACAACAAACCAACTCACCTGACTCGCATGATCAAAATCGCGAGGACCACCTGTTGGGACTTTCCCGACATATTGACAGTCTAAAATTAGGTTATTCAAATGTCTGTGGTTGGACAATAGAAAGTGGTGAACTCAGAAATCAAATAATTTTTGTACTAAATTATGATGTAATATAGCCGTTAGTGAAACACATTTAAAAGAAGGAATTGTTATTGAAATATACAGGGTATAATGGTTTGGCTTTAAATATACATTTACATGTAAATGCACCGAAACCTTCGGGTGGTGTCGGAATATTGATAAAAGAATGATTAACTGATTGGTTTGAGATAATAGTGATTGACAGAAAATTTGATGGTATACACGTACTTGGAATAAAGTTGAAAAACTGTAGTTCTGAGTTTGAATTCATTGTGTTTGCATGTTACTAACCACCCAAAAATTCTTACAGAGGACGAAATGCTCAAGTTTTCTATACACATCTTTTACCAGGTCTGGACGATTTCCAAATATGGAAGTCAAGAATGATAACCGAAAATTGCTATAAATGGACATCAGGTAAACGTAATTATTTTTCTGACCAATCAGACAACTACGGAAGCGTATTGCTGCCACTTGAAAAAAAAATATTGTAAGTTGTACGTACGAGATAATAAGTCGTTCGTACGAGATAATAAGTCGTACTACCGAGATACTATGTCGTACGTTTGACATAATAAGTCGTACGTATGACATAATAAGTCGTACGTACAAAGTAATTATTCGTACGAACGACATAATAAGTCGTACGTACGAGATAACAAGTGGTACGTACGATATACTAAGTCGTACGAAGGACATAATAAGTCGTACGAACGACATACTAAGTCGTACGTACAACATAATAAGTCGTACGAACGAGATATTAAGTCGTACGTGCGAGATATTAAGTCGTATATACGACATAATAAGTCGTACGTACGAGATACTCAGTCGTACGTACGAGATAATAAGTCGTCGTACGAGATACGTACTCGTACGTACGACATAAAAAGTCGTATGTACGATATACTAAGTTGTACGTACAATATACTAAGTCGTACGTACGAGATACTAAGTCATACGTACGACAAAATAAGTTGTACGAATGAGATATTAAGTCATATGTACGAGATATTAAGTCGTACGTACGATATAATAAGTCATACGAACGACATAATAAGTCGTACATACGAGATACTAAGTCGTACGTACGAGATAGTAAGTTGTACGTACGAGATAATAAGTCGTACGTACGAGATAATAAGTCGTACGTACGACATATTAAGTTGTACGTACGACATAAGTCGTAAGAACGACATAATAAGTTGTACGTACGAGATACTAAGTCGTACGTACGAGATACTAAGTCATATGTACGACATAATAAGTCGTTCGAACGAGATATTAAGTCGTACGAACGTACGTATGACATAATAAGTCGTACGAACGACATAATAATTTGAACTTACGAGATACTACGTCGTTCGTACGATAATAAGTCGTACGTACGAGATACAAAGTCGTAAGTACGAGATAATAAGAATATTAAGTCGTACGTACGACATAATAAGTCGTACGAACGACATAATAAGTCGTACGTACGAGATACTAAGTCGTATGTACGAGATACTAAGTCGTACGTACGAGATACTAAGTCGTACATACGACATAATAAGTCGTACGAACGAGATATTAAGTCTGACGAACGAGATATTAAGTCGTACGTACGACATAATAAGTCGTACGAACAACATAAGTCGTACGTACGAGATACTCAAAACGTAGCTGCAAAACTGTAGCTTTATGGTTTTGTATATTAGTCTTTGATTCATATTAAATGCAAATAATGTGCAATCTACGGCGCAAGATTTGAACTCACTTTTGGGAAGTATTTTTACACTTTCCAGCATTGGTCTATCCCTAATTCTAAACACATTCTTTAACCAATATGTATATTTTATCAACCATCTGGCCCTTTTATATTCGTTTCTACAGGCGTTGAACTCGATTGATTTGAATTGTCTGTTGGATTGCAGAATATTCAAATCAAGCAAGTTTATCACCTCTGCCCGATTCGAACTTTGTCTTTTACGTAGTTTATTTCATATTTATCTGCAAAACTGTTAGTTTGTTACAATCCATAAATTATAGACTAGGAAGGATAAAGATTTTATTTAGTATAATATATTGATTTTACCCGTGACCCTGCCTATTTTCAAAATCTTGTTAATTTCGGGCTTAAAATTGTATTATCAAGAGTAAATGGCTATTTAGGATATCGTCTAGAAAGTCTGAAACTGTGTTTAAATGTAGAGAGAAATTATAAATTACTTTTATAACAACAAGTTGCGAGTGGTATTATGTCTTTGGCACGTCAGTTAGTCCGCCAGTCCTTTCTTTATTTCTTTATTTTTTTATAAACGTAATTATTCTTAAACAGCTGCATAAAATTTCAGGAAACTTTGTAGATATTTAGGACACAATGTATAGATGTGCATATTACTAAAACAGGCACGTAGCAATATTATTGTTTAAAATTTGCATTGAAAGGCCGGTTGCCCCTACCCCCGCTTTGTGATACAGTAAAGTGAAATTAGAGTAATGCACATGTAGTATTATATGGGGGAAAATTGTACCGAAAGAAGTTGGAACTTTAAAAAGCCCCCCCCCCCCCTCCCCAAAATAATGGTTTCGTGTTACGGCAATTTTTTACTTGTAAACTTTAGCAGGTACGTAAGTTTTTTTTTCTCTGGCTGCCCCCCTTTCCCCTTTCAAAAACGATGCTACGTCACTGCAAGAAATTTTAATTTCTTTATTTTTATGGGTGAACACTTTGTAAGCGCAACCCTGCTTAAGAGGGCGGGGGGGGGGGGTCGTGGCCATTTTAGACAATATTGCTCTTCTTAAGAAGAAGAACTCCATATGAAAATAATCAAATTTAACAGCTGAAATAAATCAATTTTTTTTTAATCAAATTATAGTTTACGGCTTATTTATTTCATAAAGAAATTTTTCATATATATATGAATGTTAGGGTTGCGACTTTGCTTAAAGTCATTTAAAAATTTAAAATCTAAATAGCATGCTTTCTATTACGGCCCCCAGATCTTCAAGCTGATCATATACGTAAGACCTGTTAGAAAAATGTTATCTTCGTTTAATAGCTAAATAATCTTCTTAAAATCAAATCTAGAAGATATTCTGTCCCTCACATCATTTCCTACTTCTGCGATTTCATTTTAATTGATTCGTTTGGAAACATTTCCGAGATTAAATGTATTAGATTATTCACGCATTTTATTGCTTTTTTTTTTGGGGGGGGGGGGGTGGGATACAGGATCAACCGCATGTCATTCATGTTTTGTGTTTTTTTTGGGGGGGGGGGGGGTCGTTGTGTGTGACTCCTTCATTGTAAGGAAGAATGAATAATTCTTGTCCTCAAACAATGTTTGCTTACACTGTGATATACTTTTTTAGAGAATAATATTTATGATCTACATTCTCATAAATGTCGTTTATCTAAAAAAAAAAAAAGAAATCATTTATAGAAGAAAATTGAAGTGAAATACACAAACCTGTTTTTATAGAAGTAAACGTGTGCCACCAGGTGATTCGAACCAGGCCACTGTAAAAATGTTGAATGTCAGTCTCAAAGCATCCGAGCTTTTCTAATAAAAGGACATTAAACATAAATATAAACCATATAATTAAAGAAATATTTTTCATTTTCGGGATTTTTGTACTTTTCACCCACATCGGTACCCCCTGAAAAGCTTTATTCATAAATATTCCTTCGATAAAACCCAATCAAAATATCAAATTCTTTGAGGGGTGGACTGGGGCTGCTTTGGATGGGACTTGTAAGTCAACATGTAAAATTGACTTCTTTTTTTACTGTTAAATAGATTGAAATTGCATATGTATATGAAATTTAGGTTCTTTCGTTTTAGCAATCAAAAGCACGACAGCTATTGGCACGCCCATCTATTCATGATATTATAAAGAAATCCAGATAACTACATACATTGTATTATATGGTATGTGTAACATATTATCTTGTACACATGACTACCAGGGATAATGCCTTGGTCACATTTAAGCCGATGGTCGGGCGATCTGATTTTCTGGTCTTGTCGGCTGAAAGAACATGATCGGCCGAAACAAGTATCGGGCGACACGGAGCAGTCACATTAATTTCTTGGAACACCGATGACTTGGATAAATAACACAAAAATTCTTTACAAATCATCAATATTTTTTACAGAGGTGACATGAGTAATGTTTGCAAGGCAAAGTGGCAGAATTTTGTAAAATTGTGTGCAAAATTTTGTATAGAATTGCATATAAACAACATATCTAAGCAGCAAATAATACGTTAATTATTTATGTTTTTTCCGTTCAAAAAATATATATCAATCCATGCATCAAAATTTTGTTTGTGTTATGCATCCTTAATAGGTAATATATTCACAAGTCGACCAATCGTCGCCCGATCATCGAGCTCTGAGCTACAGTTTGATTTTAACCATCGGCCGAAAATTTGAACACCCTTATTGTCGTACGACGGACGACCGACTTAATAAACTGACTGCAGATAGTCGGACGATGATCGCAGGTTGGTCGACAGATAACTTCAATTGAAGAAATCGGCCACCGATGCAGAAAAAATTATAACTTGGACCGATGGACAAAAAAATTGGTCGGCCGACAAAAAAGTGGTCAAAATCGGTCAAGACAACGGCCGATGAACTGACGACTGTCACCCGAAGAATCCCATTTTTTGCTTCAAAACCCGTCGGCCGTTTGTCGTTTTTTGGCAATGTGACTGAGTTTTAATGTTATCTCGTTCCTACGACTTAATATCTCGTACGTACCACTTATTATGTCGTACGTACAACTTATTATGTCGTACCTACGACTTAGTATCTCGTATGTACGACTTAGTATCTCGTACGTACGACATAGTATCTCGTTTGTACGACATAGTATCTCGTTCGTACGACTTATTATCTCGTTCGTGCGACTTAATATCTCGTACGTACGACTTAATATCTCGTACGTACGACTTATTATCTCGTACGTACGACTTATTATCTCGTACATACGACTTAGTATCTCGTACGTACGACGTATGGACTAAAAAATAATGCATGAAAGAATGTAATCGTTTAGTACGGAGGAATAGATCGCACCAGCAAGTTCCTATCAAGTTCAATTATAACATTTACCAGATATATATTATATGTTGGTAAATATAATTGGGGTTATCCGTCCGATTTTCATCGATAATGCTTAAATTCCATGTGTATAGATCAACTCACACAAGTGTTTATCGTATGGACTATACACATATGTATATTCATGAGCGCCGAATACTAAGCTATGCAGACTTTAAATGGGTTTAAGGAAAGGCGTATAAAGTGGAGAAAAGAGAGTCCTGTAATTATACATGAATGCGTTTTATCCCAATATGTTACCTCGCATATCAGAAACTGCATGGACTACTTTGTAAAAAAAAAAAAAAAAACACACTCAAAAAATAATAAAGACTGATATCTATTCGATATGATTTTTATGTCAGGCTATAAAAACTGAAAAATTTCCGTATTTATATCAATTTTTTAACGTACCGTAAGTTAAACTTTTAGGATTGTTACCTCCTATAGTGACAGATTTTTTATCGCACTTAAAACATATTCTAAGCTTTCAAGTCGTGTTTGTTCACGGTAGAATTGTCATGAATATCATATTATTCCCAGATGCGCTGAAAGTTTACAAAAAGTTTGTTCTAAAAAAATCTTTGAAGCAAAAAACATAATAACTACGTGTTTTATTTATTTTCTCATGGGTTTGTCTAAATGCTGTTATCTGATTGGTCAAAAGGACTAGCGCCTTGTTTATTCTGTGTATTGATAGCAATTCACGGTTATCGTTCTTGACTTGAGTTCCTTATTTGGAAATCGTCCAGACCTGTTTAACACAGATTTATTTAAATTGTGAGTGATACTGTTTTCGTGATGGATGACCTCAATTCAATAATTGTCAATTCGAATGACTTACTTCAAGACATTGATCACATTCCTAATCGAAAAGCTATAGACAGCACTGTTAATCAACACGGACATGAATTAACTGACTTTCTAAATGAAGCAAATTTTTGTGTATTGAATGGTAGATTCCCAGATGATAACTTCACATGAATTTCAAGGAAGGGAAAATCTGTAGTAGACTACTAGTATATACGCGTAACAATAGATGTATTTAGACGAAACAAGAACTTTACGGTATTAACTATATAGAACATTATAGCGGAATTTAAACTGTTGAATTTTGCCGGGGGAAAATCAAAACTTTCTGATTATTCCGTCATCATGTGTGAATTTAATGTGTCCGATTGTTGCTTAGTTTCTAGTACCCCAAAAAGTGAACACAATCAAAATCGTTACGTCAAGTGCATTAAGAAGGTCTGCTTTGATAGCAACAATTGATCTGATTGAAAACAGCCGTAAAACACAAAGTATTGACGAGATTTATGAACAACTATGCGAAATAATTTAAAATGAAAAGAAAGTTCCTTTATAAACAAAAGGATTATGAAATATTTAGAGCATAACAATATTTTAGCAGATGAACAAAATGGTTTTAGAAAGAATAGATCGTGTGAAGATCATTTATTTACATTGTGAAGATCATTTATTTACATTGAATATATGTAGTTTAGTCCAAAACAATAAAAAATCTCTATGTTGCATTTATTAACCCTCAGAAATGTTTTAATTTTGTCGATAGGGATATGATGTTTTACAAACTTTTGTTACATAATATAGATGGTAAAGTTTACAACTCGATAAAAAATATTTACCAAAGTTCAGAATCTTGTGTAAGAGTGAATAATAAGCTCACAAATTGGTTAAGATGCAAAACTGGTGTTAAACAGGGAGATAATTATCCCCTACCTTGTTATCAATTTTCATTAATGATCTGGTACAGGATATTAATAATCTTAATTTAGGCATAGAACTAATAGATTGAAAATTGTCCATCCTATTATATTAAGTGTAGGAATAACTGGTGCAGTGATCTGAAAGATATATTACACCAACTGGATCTAGATTACCATATTGAGTCGAAGCTTATGGTAGATATAAACATGGTTCAATCAAAAATACACAATTCAATATGACTAAACATAGCTTTTCTGTTCTTGGGATTTTTCCTTTATTTTCCTAAGTTAAACTTTGATCGACCTTTGTGGCCCCGCCCTTTCCCGGATGGGGGGGGGGGGTCGGTTGTTTTGATTTGAACAATCTAAAATCTACACCAAGGAGGTTGATTCCATATAAATATCACTAATCATGGCTTTGAAGTACTTGAGAAGAAGATTTAAAAAGATTTCCCTATATAAGTAGTATAAGCATTCTCGCTAGCCCGGAAGTGACGTCATAACCGGAAGTGGCCCGAACTGGTCTAGCGGAAGCGGAAGTGGGCGGAAGTGGTCTAGCGGAAGTGGGCCCTAGCTGAAGTGGGCTAGCCGGAAATGTCCTAGTCGGAAGCTGACTGGATGACCGGGTCAACTGAGTGAAGTTCTAACCCTAACCCCCTATCCCTAATTAGCCCTAACTAACCCTAACACCCTAACCCTAACCCTAACTAACCCTAACCCCTAACCCTAACTAACCCTATCCCCTAGCCCCCTAACCCTAACCCTAACCCTAACCCTAACTAACCCTACCCCCCTTAGCCCTAACTAACCCTAACCCTAACCCCCTAACTAACCCTAACCCCCTAACCCTAACTAACCTTAACCCTATCCCCCTTAGCCCTAACTAACCCAAACCCCCTTAGCCCTAACTAACCCTAGCCCCTAACCCTAACTAACCCTAACCCCCTAACCCTAACCCTAACCCCCTAACTAACCCTAACCTATTCCCCTTAAATACTGGAGTTGTTTACACAGTGTTTTTTACATTGGTACGTAGGTACTACGTTTTTTTTGTTTATGGACATAAGTAAATACTTGGCAGCGAGCCAAGTTTGTTTAGAGCCGTGTGCAAAAAAAATATGCTGACTACACAGGTAAATACTTGGCAGCGATTCAAGTCAGGGGACCGTGTGTAAAAAATATGCTGACTATACAGGTAAATACTTGGCAGCGATTCAAGTCAGGGGACCGTGTGTAAAAAATATGCTGACTACACAGGTAAATACTTGGCAGCGATTCAAGTCAGGGGACCGTGTGCAAAAAATATGCTGACTACACAGGTAAATACTTGGCAGCGAGCCAAGTTTGTTTTAGAGCCGTGTGCAAAAAATATGCTGACTACACAGGTAAATACTTGGCAGCGAGCCAAGTTTGTTTAGGGCCGTGTGCAAAAAAAAAAACTTACCTATGCATTGTGACGTCATCCATGTCAGCGAGCTACCCTATGCATTATGACGTCACACTTTTTCATTTACAGTCTAGACAGCCTATAGTCTAGCCAGCCTAACCAGTTTGAACTGAATTTTTTACTGAAAGACAATAACAAATAACACACAATACAAAAAAAACATGTGTGTGTGTTATGTCTCTCAAGTTATTACACCAGGTCACTTTTTTAAAAAACTTAGAATTTCTTTTTAAATTTTTTAAACTTTTTTTAAAATTAACTTTAAATTTTTTAACTTTTAACTTTTTTAAAATAACTTTAAATTTTTATTTATTCTTATTAATTTTTTTTTTTGGTAAACTCCCCTTATAGTTTTTAAGAAATAAAATTAAAAAATCATGTAATACTACATCAGTGTTATGTTATTGTATGACTTCATCTTTTATACAGTCGGGTTCGGGGTTTCGGGCGGCCATGGCGAATTTTCGGCAGGATTTTTATCCCAGTGAAAAAGGCTTGTAATTTACCCTGTAGGTCTTTTAAAGTTGTTTCACATTGTTTATGATTGTGATTATGTTATCGCTCACCTATATGTTTAATGTCAGCTATGCTAAATAACCCATTTCTGTGTAATTTGAGAGAATGTTTTGACATGTGGTTAAAGTATGGCGTGCTATTCATGTTATCATTTAAAAAGTCGATCCTAAATAAATCTGTCTTAAAAAATACATTTTACGAATGACATTTAATATGATTGATTAGAGTATAGGTATCCATATATAAGAGATATTATTTTGCATTACATTTAAACATGTTTTTCTGTCCTGTTTGTCTGTCAATTGTTGCTTTACTTCCTTTGTAAAATGAGGTTAAATTGAGTATCACTGAATATTGTATGCTTTTTTTCAGGATCAGCTAAGATGTTGTTTCACTGGATTATTTAATTGGGCATATAATTGGATATCTCTGGTAAGTTTGTCTTTGTTTTGTTTACATTTTCCTATGAAGGTCATCTTTGCATTTAATCATGATTATGTAAAGTTCTGTTTTGAATGTAAATACTATATTTATCCTCATTTCATGTGATTTACAGTTGTATAACCTGCATGTAACTCAGAGTGCATTTAATATTTCTATGATGGGTCATTCTATGATATTGAATTTCAATCAGAAAAATGTTCACTAAATTTTGGTAAAATACATGGTATCTTTTACATTTCTATCCCTTTTGTCTGTAAATTACTTTGCTTTACTTACATTGTTAAATGAGGTTAATTGTGTATCACTGAATTGTATGATTTTTTCAGGATCAGCTGAGATATTATTTCACTGGATTATTTAATTGATAGACTTATTGGGCATATATTTGGGATATCTCTGGTAAGTTTGTCTTTGTTTTGTTTACATTTTCCTATGAAGGTCATCTTTGCATTTAAGCATGATAATATGGTTAATTTTATTACTGTATAATACTTATGTGATCTGATATCTCTAACTTACATTCATATAAACACACCCTTATTTAACCTAAAATATATTAACACATGATTAAGGGATCTTCAGAATATTAATAAGTCCTTTTGTATAAATTATATGATATAATTTCATAATTCATTATGTATGTTACCCATGGCCGTGGACTTCAGACTTACTAAATGGTGATCAAAGAGATATTAATTAGGAATCTAATAAGAGAAAAGGAAGAATTTATCAAAGATTAATCCTAAGTTATTTACTTTTTGTTTTGATTCTAAATATGTGGGATATATGACATACATATATTTTCATTTTCACTTTTGTTTCTTAGTAATGAGCTTTTCAAAAAATTAAGGACTACATGTTGTACTGTGATGATGCTAAAAAAGATGTATTTTTCTGTATGCAGAACTGACAGATATTAAACCAAAATTGAATCTGTTGTTAATAAAAAAATCTTTTAGTGTCTAAATAATTAATTTGATAATCATTTTATTTGTGATATCAATACAGTAATTGTGCTTTTTTTTATTATCTAAAGATAACATGATGAACTTTTCTCATCTGGAGTTAATGTTAAAAACAATTTTTGAGATTAAAAACAAACATTTTCATGAACTTTTTTGGCATTGTACATGTTTGTTCAATTTTTAAACATGTATTGTTTCACACAGTACTCTGTCATATTAACAAAATGGTTTTATTTTCTATACAGTCCTCAACCTGGAAGATATGTTTTGTTCCTAACCATCTATAATCCATTCTCTATGAAGTTCAGACTGTCTGCTCTTCCTTTAGAAATACACAGTTAGTCAGCCAACATAGAAACACACAAACTTGAAGGTAAAGTTTCAATGAGATACAATTGTAATATATATTTATTTATTATTTTATTATTTTTTTTTTACATATGCATGTTTATAATTTTGAATTGATATGTAAATGATATATTTAAATAAAAAGGGCTTGGTGGTCATGGTCATTTTTAGACTATGTTGATCTCCTTTAGAAGAAGAAGAAGAGCTCCATTTCAATATATATACAAAAATGCATGATCAAATGTTGAAACTAAAATGTATGAAAGTTTTCTTTGCCAAATGATAGTTAACAGCTGAAGATAGCATATCTATAGAATAAGTTAAATATGGCTAATTTGTAAACCCCCCCCCCCCCCCAGCTTCCTTAATATCATAGTTGGTAAAGATAGCAAGTTTTGACTCCAATTGCTGATGAATTCTGAATTTCCCATTTAATATTAACATTATATCACAGGGAAAGAATACTATAATGCAGCACATCAGGATGACCAGAAAAGAAATCTTAATGACCTTCTTAACTATGTATAAAGACTGTAACCTTATAACTGATGTAAGATAATCTGATTGTGTGGAATTAAAATTCCCTGGTGTTTCTACTACCCAAGATATTCTTATGAGTGCATGGGCCCGTTGTAAACCTTCTCCTGTTTATAAAAAATATACCTTGGAGCATGACACTTTATTCATAAAAGGTACTTTCAATATCATTTCTATGAGTTTTTGTTCTTTCTTTTTAATAATCTAGTGTTATATCTCATTTAAACCCATTAATATGTATGCTTCCAAAATCTTAGATCTGTCTGTATAGTTTTTTCAGCTCTTTGAACACAAATACCCTGATTCAATCTTTTGAGGTAAACATGATAGAGACACCATAGATGATTATCAGAGTGTGTATCACAATCTTAACCATAAGGTCAATTTAAATGGTCTAAGGCACAACAAATGAAAGTGAAAACTTTTTTTTTTTATTAGAATACATAATTTTGTAATAAACAAATACTGGAAAAGTTACTCTCATAATAAGCCTTAATGTCCTCCAAGAATTCAGTTTGGACTTCCTCCATTAATCCTTGTATCTTCTCCAATGGTTTTGTGGGCTAAAATTCATGTGTCTTTAACAACATTTTTTTTCTGACAACTGTTTTCTCTTATTATCTATAAACTTGACTTCTTCTGTAGTCAAAGGTCTTTCAGGGTAATCCAAGTAATTCTTACCCTCTTTTGGTAATAAATGGTTATATTCCTCATTGGCTTCTTCTGCAATCAAGGGTCTTTCTATGTAATCTCTGACAACATTAGGATCACCCTTCTCTGGACTTAATTGATTATATTCTTGTTGAGAAATGATCTCAATAGTGCCATCTTTTTTTATTTTAACTGGTATACCTCTGTCTATATCTTTCCCTGAAAGAACTCTCTTTCCAAACTGAATTTTACTCATTCCTTTACTCTTTTCTTTACTGGAGGTGTTACCCATGGTTAATATGAAAAAGTCAAAATCTTATGTTACAACTTGTATTTATACCTTCTTTTTTTTGTCTATATTTAGAATTCCATCAAGCTCATGTTATATAACAATTTTTTTTTTTTCAACTAAGACTTTTTTATATTTTTCAGGATTCTCACGGGGTGAAAGAGGCCTCGGGGTGGTAAGACCCGACAGTGAATGAGACCGAAATAACTTCTCACGTCCTGGAAGTCGTCTGTGATGATCTCGGGATGCCCTAGGGGAAAAGGTCTGTGTTTCAACACGTAAGGGTATAAGGAACACACGTCCACGTATCTCATGTCCCCTTCTTCACAATATAATTTAGTGGCATTGGTCCGGCCTCCGTACAGGGCTTCTCGAGGTTTCAAAGGATCCGGAATGTCCAGATCTCGTACAAATTGCTGTAAAGTCTCATCTTGTTGCACTTGTTGATCGAAATCGTGCTCCCAGATACTACACACGTTGTACCCCATGTCCTCTAAATCCGCAGTCCTTCTGAGGGTTTTCTCGTGTAATTGTTGGTAAGTAAATTGGGTCCGGTGAGGATGAGTTTCCGTCTGTAAACTGGGATAGCAAGTGGGGCATCCGTGCCAATAGCATCCGTAAAATTCGTAGACGGTGCGAGTCGCTTCCTGGTATCCGTCGACGGTATAATTTCCGATCGGGACTTCGCCTCCGTTTCTGGCATGTCGTATGTGACATCCATTCTGATGACTCATCCAGGTGAGCCATCGACAGGCTTTGGCCGAATATTGTCGTGCCGGTTCATACCCGAGGTTCGGAATGATGGCAATGCTGTCATTAGGCATGAAATTTCGACGGTACGCTAAATTAGCAGCACTAGCAAACGTGATGGATTCCTGGAAAGGGTCCACGTTGACCAACTTCTTGAGGGTGCTTCTAAACCGTGCACAGCATTTGTGTAAAATGTCGACGTCCGAGATACAATACCCTACAAACTCTTTCTGGAAATCAAACACTTTTCCCCTCTGTTGGTTGTACCATTCGTAAAAAGCCTCTCGTCCACTGGTAGTCATTTCGTCCGGATTGTAGAAAGCTGCCGGTGGATAAGGTCCCACGTAATTCTGGTTCTGTTCCGTATTAAAAAAGTGAGGGAAATAACCTTTCTTCATTTCGTTCAAATCGAAAGCGGAGGGCATCTGGGCCAAAGGAAAGGTTAAGAAACTATACGAGTCGATGAATTTGAGTCCACATATTTCCATGGACAAGATCTTACTCCCGTTCATGATCACGTTAGGTTTCAGGGGAGAAGAATGCACTATGTAATTCAAAATGAATTGTCCGTCGTAGCCTTT
Source organism: Saccostrea cuccullata (assembly GCF_032062105.1). Taxonomy (NCBI): domain Eukaryota; kingdom Metazoa; phylum Mollusca; class Bivalvia; order Ostreida; family Ostreidae; genus Saccostrea; species Saccostrea cuccullata. The sequence goes on from NW_026935044.1 coordinate 52,623, forward strand.
GAAGTTATGGGCGATGACGATGGCCTCGTCGTGTACTAAAGTGGAATTCTTAGTACCTGTAGTGGGTTGAAATAACCAGTCCATGAACTTCTTTAAGGTGTCTGGGCCTTGAAATAGGTGCTGACGGGGTCCCATGTGTTGACAATGAGGACAAGGTTGGTCTATGGGTAAGTCATCGCAATGTTGACAGACGCGATGTGCCACACACAGATTAGGAACGTGAATGCCCGATTCCTGAGTGCATTCGAAATCGAAATAAATGGTAAACTCTAAGGTGTCTTCTCCCTTCTTCTTCTTCTTCTTGGGTTTCTGTCGAACGTAGCACCGATGATCGGCATCGACGATTTTCTTACAGATCTTACACTGTTTCTGATCTCCGCATTTGTGATGAGGAAATAATTTCTTAGGTATCCAGGACTGACATTTCTCGCATAGCCCCATTAAATTGCACACAGTAGTGCTGGTCTTCTTACTATGGGGTTTTAAATGATCTTCGTAGCAGGTCCTGTTCTTAAACATTCCATGGCATTCCTGGCATTTAATCTTGATCCCTTCATCGGGACATTTAGGGTGTGGTCCTAAACAATAGGGACAGCGATGAGGACATTTGGACCGATGGTCTGTGACATTCTTGTACCCCACGTCGCAATGATCACAGTAGTAGGGGTTCCCCGTTACTCCGGCCATCGATATGATGGCATCGCAATGACGGTTGTCTAACAAAATGTTCAAACAAGTTCCATCTCCCCAGCCTTTGAAAATGCGCTCTAAACAGAGTTTAGTCGAAGTAGATTTGAACTGAAATATTTTCAGACGATACTGAGGAGCTAATACCTGTTGTAATTTCGGCCACTCTGCATTTCCACAAGCTTGAGTGATATCACACCCGGCCTGTTCCATGAGGGCTATGGCTTCTCGTTTCTGGTCTAAGGATTGTCTATCTCCCTTCCGCATACGGAGCCAACGTTTTTCCCATTCGGGGTCTGGATGATCGGGTTTCTGACTGTGTAATCGAGTGACGACGATGGCTCTAGCCAAACAAAATTCATCATGGGGATTGACGATCCGAACGATGGATTGTTTATTGTTCTTGAAAGTTTCTTTATTCACTTGTAAATGTTTGGTTCTGTCTCCACCACTCCCCTGGGGATTCTCGATGTGTAACAGATCGAATTCCGTGGAGCCGTCGCCGATTTTGAACTCCTTTTTGGATTGTTGCACACGTTGTATTTCTTTAAAAATGACGTCTTCGTTTAATTCTTTACATTGCATAAACTGGTAAGAAATGTCTGAATCCAAAGATGGGTGACTTATGTTCAGACGGAGGTAATCGTTAGGATCACACTGCATTTTAGATTTGAAGTCCTGTAACATGTTTTTGAATAATCGTCGAAGGAAAGCTGTGCTTTCTTCTTCTTCTGGAAATTCATCGAAATGAACGACATATCTATTTTCATGCGCTTTAAATTTTGGAGAGGTCTTTCCTTGAGCTAGTCTCATATGATAATACTCCGAAATGGGTTTAGGTGGTAAATCTATTTCTCTCTCGGTACTTTTTCGTTTCAATATTCGTCGAGCCTGTACCTGTTTTTCTCTAGTAGAATCCATGTCTATCAGGTGATGGCTCTGAGAGTAAAATGAACCCAAAGTCGGAGAAAACCGTATTTATATACAGTGGATGACGTCACAATGCATAGGTAAGCATATTTTTTTTTTTTTTGCACACGGCCCTAAACAAACTTGAATCGGTGCCAAGTATTTACCTGTGTAGTCAGCATTTTTTTTTTTGCACACGGCTCTAAACAAACTTGGCTCGCTGCCAAGTATTTACCTGTATAGTCAGCATATTTTTTACACACGGTCCCCTGACTTGAATCGCTGCCAAGTATTTACCTGTATAGTCAGCATATTTTTTGCACACGGTCCCCTGACTTGAATCGCTGCCAAGTATTTACCTGTGTAGTCAGCATATTTTTTTTTTTTTGCACACGGTCCCCTGACTTGAATCGCTGCCAAGTATTTACCTGTATAGTCAGCATAAAAAAAACGTAGGTAAAACGTATTTTTTGCACACGCCCCTAAAATAAAGGTATAAACCAGAGCTGGATAATGAGGATCATTCTGTGTGATTACTTGGAAGTGAACACAGGTAAAAAAAAAAAAAAAAAAAAAAAAAAAGTTTCAGTGGTCAAGTCAGAGGTATGGAACCAAGGTATCGGTGGCTTATTGAGAATACTGACAAGAGTGGACCCTGGATGGAAACCCTAGAAGAAGCCACGCAGGATTACCATAAAACCCATTCAGAGGAATCTAATCAAAAACCATGGACTTATTGGGAATATTGTAAACAAATGTGGGGCTTGGATATGATGTCTCCGGAACAATCTAAAGAAAAAGTTGAAGAAACTAAACAAAAAGTATGGTTGGAAAAAAGAGTGAAATTTCCTGAAAATGATGTCGTGATAAGAAAGCACTGCTCTTTTGAGGGAATGAAGGGTTATCATCTCTACAAATGGGAGATCACAGCTGAGGATGATTATGATGATTTTCTGATTGGAACTCCATACTTTACCTCCGAGTTAGAATCGTGTATTGAAGATTTACTCCAGATCACGAGAGAAGGAAAAACGAGAGAAGGGATACCCTTAAAGAGACCGGGATTTAAGGGTCCTTTTGCACAGTATCTCCATGGAATAATTCCTTATTTTCCAAATGAAAAAGGTATTCCTTGGAGGACACGAGACTATGGTAATGATGATGATGATGATTTGAAGTTTGATGATGATTCGGACTGGATGATTAATTTCGACGGTGTTGGACTGGATGATTAATTTGGAGGGTATTTTTGATTAAAAGACAGCCTGGTAAATTGTTGTATGTATTTTTTTTTTTCATTGTGAATAAAAATTGAATAAAAATTAAAATCTGTGTTAGTTTCACTTTTGTTTCTTGGTAATGAGGTTTTCAAAAAATGAAGCTAGACTGTGAAGCGTGACGTCATAATCATATTCTTGAAATGTTTTGCACACGGCGCATTTACCTGTATAGTCAGCATAAACAAAACGTAGTACCTACGTATAGTGTAAACACACCCTGTATTTAGGGATAGGTTAGGGGATAGGGTTAGTTAGGGCTAGGGGGTTAGGGTTAGTTAGGGCTAGGGGGCTAGGGTTAGTTAGGGTTAGGGGGTTAGGGTTAGTTAGGGTTAGTTAGGGGGCTAGGGTTAGTTAGGGTTAGGGGGTTAGGGTTAGTTAGGGTTAGGGGCTAGGGTTAGGGTTAGGGTTAGGGTTAGGGGGGTTAGGCTTAGGGGCTAGGGTTAGGGGCTAGGGGGTTAGGGTTAGTTAGGGTTAGTTAGGGTTAGGGTTAGGGGGCTAGGGGGTTAGGGTTAGAACTGCACTCAGTTGACCCACTTATCCCCTTCACCAATCAGAATCCTCCATTTTGACCTCATTTGCATAAAAAGTGCACTCAGTTGACCCACCCGGCTAGACCCCTTATACTACTTATATATTCCTATGTAAAACTTTCATCTGCCATTGTGGCCCCGCCCTACCCCCGGGGATCATGATTTGAACAAACTTGAATCTACACTACCTGAAGATGATTCCACATGAGTTTCATCTTTCCTGGCCCAGTGGTTTTTGAGAAGAAGATTTTAAAAGATTTTTCCTATATACTCCTATGTAAAACTTTCATCGGCCATTGTGGCCCCGCCCTACCCCCGGGGGTCATGATTTCTACAGACTTGAATCTACACTACCTGAAGATGATTACACATGAGTTTCATCTTTCCTGGCCAGTGGTTTTTGAGAAGAAGATTTTAAAAGATTTTTCCTATATACTCCTATGTAAAACTTTCATCGGCCATTGTGGCCCCGCCCTACCCCCGGGGGTCATGATTTCTACAAACTTGAATCTACACTACCTGAAGATGATTCCACCTGAGTTTCATCTTTTCTGACCCAGTGGTTCTTGAGAAGAAGATTTTTAAAGATTTTTCCTACATATACTCCTATGTAAAACTTTCATCGGCCATTGTGACCCCACCCTACCCCAGGGGGTCATGATTTGAACAAACTTGAATCTACACTACCTGAAGATGATTCCACATGAGTTTCATCTTTCCTGGCCCAATGGTTCTTGAGAAGAAGATTTTTAAAAGATGCCATTAATTTTTCACTAATTCATAATTATCTCCCCTTGGAAGAGGGCTTGGCCCTTCATTTGAACAAACTTGAATCTCCTTTACCCAAGGATAATTTGTAGCAAGATTGGTCCAGTGGTTCTTGAGAAGAAGATGAAAATGTGAAAAGTTTACTGATATTTCATTTAACAAGCAAGAGGCCCACGGGCCTTACAGATCACCTGAGTATCATGTAACAACTTTCCAACAATTGAATTGGTTCTTGTTCTAATTCAAAGGCCATGAATAGAGCCCCATCCTAACCCCAGCCCACGGGCCATAAATTACACAATTTTAGAAGAGACATTCTTGCTTATCATAACTATGTCCTTGTTTAATTTGTTTAATACTCAGGAGCAGAGAAGAAGATTTTCAAAGAATTTACGTATTTTCACCATATAATTAAAAGAGCCCCGCCCTAACACCAGAACCCCTGACCCTGGGGCCATGAAATTCAAAATTTTTGAAGAGGCCACCTTATTCAACATAACTATGTATTTGGTTTGTTTATCAAATACCTAGGAGCAAAGAAGATTTTCATAAAAATAATGCATTTTCAATCACTATGTAATCTATAAACACTGTAGCCCCGCCCTAGCACCTAAAGAAATAATGTATTTTCACTACATGATCTATTTAGCTCCGCCCTAGCACCAGAACCCTTGACCCTGGGGCCATGAATTTCACAATTTTGGTAGAGGACTTAATGCTGATTACATGTACAATCATGGAAACATTTTGACTGCTTGATGTCCAGTAGTAAAGAAGTATTTTTAAAGATTGCATTAATTTTAGTGGTTTTTGCGCCACCTATCAGGCCCCAGGGGGACAGAGAACATGAAATATACAATTTTTGTTACCTTTTACCCATAAATGCTTTATGCCAAATTTGGTTTCAATTGGTTAAGCGGTTGCAGAAAAGAAGCTGAAAATGTTCAAATGTTAACGCACGACGACAGACAAAAACGGATAGCAAAAGGTCACCTGAGTGACCTAAAAATAGGAAAGGCACAAACAAGAGATTTGAGACATCAGAACGGAGTTAGGTTTGAGGTTGTTGATGAGCTTGTAGTTCCATTATATGGAAGAAACCACCATGTTTTTGTTGACATTTTTTTTGCGGCCAACTGCACCAAAATCAGACAGACCTAGTAACCTCAACTGTGAGAGATGCAAGGTGCAAAATCAAATAAATATGCAAAAATGAAATTTGAGTATAACCTGGTTTGTTTCCTGTTTTATTAAATAAATATAGTTTGGAGGAAAATCAAATAGTAGACTGATGTGTTGCCAAACGACTGCCAAATGTTGTCATCCCATACAACAAGTACATGGGAGGAGTTTATCTAGCTGATGCTTAGGTTCAGACTTTTGATCCAGACATCAGAGGCCTGTTCAGTAGAGCGAGCGTTCGCAAGCGCTCGCCAAAATTACTATTGGAGGTATAAGGAATCTTGGCGAGCGCTCGCGAACGCTTGCTCTGCTGAACAGGCCTCCGGTCTCTAAAAATGTGGGAAAAATTCTTACAAACATTTTACTGTGCATCGTTGGTGAGTTCAAATTCATAAAGACATCAATGATACATAAAAATGATGTAATTGCATGCAGGATTTTTTAAAAACATTCTTCCTTACATATGCAATGCAAAATATACATGTCGATAGAACAATATAAAACTAAGAGATGTTCTCGTCCAGAAACTTTTTTCTGCACACCCCCCTTTCCCAGTACAAACCGCTTAAAACAAATCACAGACTCGGGAAACATATTTGACAATCCCCTGCCCCTTACAACAAAAATCTTGCTAAAAAAAAATTCCAAAACTTCATACGTATAACATTGTGTGGTGTGGGGGCGAGGGTTGAATTTTCTTTAAAAACATAACTTTATTTTACGTTAATGTGTTTCCTTGGGGAGGGGGTGTAATGCATACTACAACCGCGTCACATTACACATCAAATCTTATGGAAAAAATGAAATGTAAACAAGCATTTTGTTTTTAATTTTGAGCATATTTAACTCATGACAATTTTAACACTGTCATCAAAATTTATGCAGTGAATAACTACATAATCTATCAGCAAAACAGAGGTTTACGGAGGAAAATGGCCAGACTAGAGTTTACCATGAAACTGTGCCAGGAACTCGTAGGCAAATGTGGAGCCGGGAGTCAAAGATCAGGACCAGCCTAGTGCATAGAGCGCTTAACAGCCCGACACTTTGTCGACTACGCCCCTGGTATTTCATTTCATATAAAAAATGAGTGTAGAATTGATAATCCTCATCCCTCATCTCATTGAAGATATTCAAATATGACTTAATTTTGTATGTTTTTATCCATCTTTACAGACGGTAAAAGAGGGAAATGCGTAGTGTGCATCAAGAAAACAAGGTTCCTGTGCCCTGACTGTGACGCTGCCCTCTGTGTAGCTCAATGCGTCCGGGCATTTCATACACAGATGTATTTCCGGGAACAATAACTGGAACTGCTGCTCCTGTGTGTCTATATGAACATTATATCTGCATGATTTTAGTTTTTAACGCATGAACTGAGAGGTTCGACTGCCCGCACCTTCTTTCCGGCCTTGAAAACTGATATGAAATTCCAATATTTCGGCTTGAAATTAAAGAAAACCAATTATGTACACAGAATATGACAATAAAGTTAAAGCAGGAACTTACTTATTTTTATCATTTAAAGTATACCCGAAATAAACAATTACTTGGGTATAGTCCAAAATATCTGACGTTTTCCTGGCTTTTTTACGATTTTGATATATGTTACGTGCCAGGAAAACGTCAGAACCCTCGCCTTTACGAAAACTGGAAATTTCACCGTCTTCAACCGGACTTGATTTTGATACTTGCGAATCGAACTGAATGCCGAAATCAGAATATATCAATAGCTAAGTGCTTCTCGTACTCATCAATATCGATGAAAAGGAAATACCACTCCATACATGTATTTAGTTACTTGATTCCAAGATTTTAAAATACAGGTAATGAACACAAATCTCGACAGTCTGGTAAACATTTTCATCGGATTGTTATATTTTATAAACGAACCACAAAAATGTTGTTTGGTAAGTACTAAACGTATTGTACTCTTGATATTTTGTGGACTTGGTATTTAATTCGGTTTGCAAGTATCTATTTAAATCAACCAGAGAATGCAGCCCGTGAGAGGCGGCAAATTCTCAGTTTTGGTAATGGCGCCGGTTCTGACGTTTTCCTAGCAAGTAAAATATCAAAATCATAAATAAAAAGCCAGGAAAACGTAAGATATTTTGGACTAACTTGGGTACTGTAACAGAGATTTCATTGATAGTTCTAAACAATACTTCAGTCTTTAATATAAACCTGAATTTTTATGAAAATAAAAATAACTTAACAGTTAGGAAATCACTTCCTATATGTCTTACAGATTTACCATTTAAATTTATATATATGAAATGTATAGTGGTAAAAATTCACAATGAGGCGTTTGAACACGCTGCTTATTGGCTCTTTCATGTTTGTCAAATTACGCGGTCTTTTCCCCATTGTGACGCAATGCGAAGTTAAGGATGCCATCGATGCACGGGTTCAAATCTAAAGAATCGATCGAATCGAAGTTACCTAATAAAATCAATCTGTAAATCAAATACAATCAGCTGCTTTTCATGTTGACATGATTTTCTTCTTGTGAATAACGTATGAAATACATAAATCTGACACAGTTCTGGCATAGCAAGAGGGTTAAACATGTATGCAAACGGGATTCTTACGTCATTTCGGAGTAATTGCGTCATAAAAATGAAAATATGACGTCAAAATCATGACAAGAATGTGTCTTCACAAATCTAAGCATTGCGTCTTCAGAATCTAAGCATTATACCTCTAAAATTTTGTGTAAAGATATATTTTAAGACATTTCTGTGCTTTTACAATAATGGTTTCCAAACTGCAGAATCGCATCTGTCGAAGCTACTTTAGTGACGATCAGGTCATAATCTTTTCTTGAGAAGGCACGCTAAATTTCTGGACTAATATTTGAAGTATAAACTGTTCTCAATCTGAAGTAGGTTTTGCAAAAATATAACTATTCTACGACTTCTTTTCCCTTTCAGGAAGACTGTTTCAACAGATTATGGATCTTTCGGAATTCCAAAATTATATTTGTACCAACTTAAGCACATTCACAAATTCTTAGACTCATTTCCCTTTTTTTTTTCTACATAAAAAAAAAATCATTGACATTTTTCATAAATCTGGATTAATATCGGATAGTCTTTGAACGTAACATCTGATTTAGCATCAATAATGGAATCGCAGCAAACAATAAACAATAAATCTCCTTGAATTTTATACTATATTTGCTGTTTAATTTTCAATCTCCGGTCTTTGTGCCAAATGCAAAGGAAATGTTGGATTTAAAAATCTTTCAGCTAGCATTAGCATCAGACATTAAAATATTAACTGCCAGTGTGCGACTTGTTGATTTTCTAGAAATACAAAACGCTACGAGGAACCCATGTCTACATTGAACAAGAACCAA